>NC_066888.1:26043327-26274160 GCF_022985175.1 Labeo rohita
TATAGCAGATACTTGGTGGTGAAGTGTTTTTAAATTAGAGCAGTTTCTTTGTGATCTTAGCACTAATTATCATCCTAGCATCAGGTTCACGTCTGCAACCAACTCCTTTATGTAACATATTAAAAAAGCTTAAACATAAACACATATTTGGCTGATTCTTCAATTGGGTAACTTTTCTGATTGTAAAAAAAAAAAAGATGTTTTTTAATTAAATTTAATTTTTTTTAAATTAAAACTCTTTTATTTTAAATTCATTCTCTTCTTCAGGTTAGAAGAAAACAAAGTGTCTCTAACCGAAGAATCACCCACATCTGCAGGCTATAAGCAGATGATATTTGCTGTTCATATTATGATTTAACATTGTTTTAAAATGGCTTTACTGCACTTGTCTACTATTTGAAAAATTTACTTTGCTTGCCGAAGTAAGCAAGGTCTTAGCACGGACCTCTTCACAGATTTAATCCTCCTTAGTGTCCGGGCAATTTCTAGGCACAGTGGGAGAACAAACTATATCTTTAGAACATTTTCTCCTTCACAAATCACATTAATGAATCCTTGCCATTATAATTCAAGACAGAGGCAGAACGCTTTGAAATAACTGCAGCATACATAATGCATTTGCCCTTATGCAAGTGCAATGCATTTTCCAAAATGTGTGGACTAATGTGCTTTTATGCATTTGGCATGAATTCTGTGTAAAGTATTTTACTTTGCATTCAAGCTGTACATTTTTTCAGCTGAAATAGCTCAGAAAGGAAAGGAAAAGGAAAATGCTCTGAAAAGGAAAATAAGTTTAATACTGTCGTACTCCTGGCGGTTCTCTCTGAACTGCAAGCTGTTTGAATATAAACATAACTGTGATAATGTTTTTAAATCATCAGCACTGAGTGGATTGTTCCAGGTTTTTAAGATATATTGCAGCAAATCAACCAGTAAATGTCTGTAGAATCAACTGAAGGAAAATGAAACTCTTCAAATAAACAATGTAAAATAAAATGGCGGTTTAATAATTTCCCCTGCTATTATAGTAAAAATGGTGGGAATGTCTCTACCTCTCTCTGGTTTTAAAGTCCACCATTAGTTGAGAATATTAAAAAGATTTATAATGTTCCTTCCTCTGCGTCACCTTTCCTCACCTCTTCTCACCCAAAGCATTTGTTCTTACGTTCAGTGTCACTGCTTGACATAAAACATGTGCTAAGGGAACTGAGAATCTGGGACAATGGGAAATATTATTAAAATATTATTGTCCTGGTTGCACGTATATTTCATATTGATATAATTTATGTTTTTTTCAGGGAAGTCTCGTGATACATTTTTGGGAAATTGGACCAGGTCATCCATGAGTAAGCAAAAGTATATTTAAACTCTTTTTAATCCTATTTCTAATAATGTTTCATTTTATTCTGCCTTTAGTTTATCAGAATTATTTAAATTACTGTAAATGAATATTTACCTCCAAAATTAAAATTGGCAATGTTTACTCACAAATGTAGACTACCGTTCAAAAGTTTGGGATCAGTAAGATTTTTAATGTTTTTAAAGAAGTTTCTTATGCTCATCAAGGCTGCATTTATTTAAGCAAAAATACAGAAAAAAAAACAGTAAAATTGTGAAATATTATTGCAATATAAAATAACAGTTTTCTGTTTTGATATACTTTAAAATATAATTAATTTCTGTGATGCAAAGCTGAATATTCAGCATCATTACTCCAGTCTTCAGTGTCACATGATCCTTCAGAAATCATTCTAATATGCTGATTTATTTTCAATGTTGGAAAAAGTTGTGCTGCTTAATTTTTTGGAACCTGTCATACCTTGTTTAGGATTCTTTGATGAATAAAGAAAGTGTTAATTAAAAATAGAAATATTTTCTAAAAAAGTTTTTACTATCACTTTTTATCAGTTTAGCACATCCTTTCTGAATAAAAGTATTAATTAAAAGAAGGAAAAAAATAGAGTGACCCCAAACTTTTGAATTATAAATTACAAAATTGTAATTAAATTAATTTTAATTAATATAATTAATTATAATGTAATTATAATAATTAATATAATTTATAATAATATAATATAATATAATATAATATTATATTATATATATATATTTTTTTGCTTTTTTAATTAATCTAAGAATCCCGAAAAAAATATCACACATTCCAAAAAAATATTCGGCAACACAGCTGTTTTCAACATTCATAATAAATCTGCATTTTAGAATGATTTCTGAAGGATCATGTGACACTGAAGATGCTAAAAAATTCACCATTGCTTCACAGAAATAAATTATATTTTAAAGTATATTAAAATAGAAAACTGTTATTTTAAATTGTAATAATATTTCACAATATTACATTTTTTTTTCTGTATTTTTGATCCAATAAATGCGGCCTTGATGAGCAGAATAGAATCTGATTAATTAATAAATTGATTAAACACAGTAAAGCCCCAAAACTGTAAGATCACATTAAGGATTTTGCATTAATATTATTTTCTTATTTTCTTATTTTATTTTTTATTGCAACTTTATTTAAACTAGAGTTATTGATAGAATATTAATAGATAATAAATATTTTGAAAAAAAAAAAATATATATATATATATATATATTTGATATGTGTATATATCTCTGAAAAGTTTGGTATCAGTAAGATTTTTTAAAATATTTTTTTTTTAAAGAAGTCTCTTATGCTTTTCAAGTCTGAAATTATTTATTTGTTTGATCAAAATATATTAGTGTAATATTATTACAATTGTAAAATAATGTTTTTCTATTATAATATATATTAAAATGTAATTTGTATCTGTAATGGAATTTTCATCAGCCATTATTTTAATATATTTTTATTTATTTATTTATTTATTTACTTGTTTGTTTGTTTGTTTGTTTGTTTTTTGCATTTTTGCCTTTTGTTGTGATAGGACAGTGTAGAGGAGATAGGAAGTGAAGTAAAGTGATCAGGAAAGGTCCTCAAGCCGGAATTCAAACTCAAAAAGTATTTTTGATCAAATAAATGCAGCCTTGATGAGCATAAGAAGCATTATAAACCCTTAAAACATTAGGCAAGGCAAGGCAAGTTTATTTATATAGCACATTTCATACACAGAGGTAATTCAAAGTGCTTTACATAAAAGGAAGTAGAATAATCATAAAAACAATAATCACAAAAAAGGAAGTAGAACAATCATAAAAACAATGATCACAACAATAAAACAAAAAATGTAAAATCTAAAAAACTGATTGATATAATGATTTAAAAATGATTTAAAAATTGATTTAAAGTAAATTTAAGACAGTTAAAAACAGAAAATGATTATACATAATGCAATCAGTTCGGGCGAAGCACAGTGCTCATTCAGTAAATGCACAGCTAAACAGATGAGTTTTGAGTCTAGTTTTAAATGTAGCTAATGTTTTAACACATTTGATCTCTTCTGGAAGCTGGTTCCAACTGCGGGCAGCATAATAGCTAAAAGCGGATTCCCCTTGTTTTGTGTGAACCCTTGGTATTTCTAACTGACTCGATCCTAATGATCTGAGTGGTCTGTTAGGTTTATATTCAGTGAGCATATCTGCAATGTATTTAGGTCCTAGGCCATTGAGTGATTTATAAATGAGTAAAAGTACTTTAAAATCAATTCTAAATATAACTGGAAGCCAGTGTAGGGACCTGAGGACTGGTGTGATATGCTCAGATTTTCTGGTTCTAGTCAGAATCCTGGCAGCAGCGTTCTGGACGAGCTGCAGCTGTCTAATGGTTTTCTTGGGAAGGCCAGTGAGGAGACCATTACAATAATCCACCCTGCTTGTGATAAAGGCATGAACAAGTTTCTCCAAGTCTTGACTGGAAACAAAACATCTAATTCTTGCAATGTTTTTGAGATGATAGTATGCTGATTTAGTTACTGCTTTGACATGACTACTGAAACTAAGGTCTGACTCCAGAATCACACCAAGATTCCTGACTTGGTTTTTAGTTGTTTGACCCCTAGCATCAAGGTATGCATTCACCTTAAGAACTTCCTCTTTGCTTCCGAATGCAATGACTTCAGTTTTCTCCTTGTTTAACTGAAGGAAGTTCTGGCACATCCAACTGTTAATTTCATCAATGCATTTGCAGAGGGAATCAATGGGGCTGTAGTCATTTGGCGATAAAGCTAGGTAAATCTGGGTATCATCAGCATAGCTGTGATAGGCAATTTGGTTCTTTCTCATTATTTGACTTAGTGGGAGCATATACAGGCTAAACAAGAGCGGCGCTAGAATTGAGCCTTGAGGGACTCCGCATGTCATGGACGTCCACTTAGACTTATGCTCTCCTATACTCACATAATAACCTCTCCCTTCTAAGTATGACCTGAACCAATTGAGAGCCATCCCAGAAAGCCCAACCCAGTTTTCCAGTCTCTCTAGAAGAATGTTATGATCGACAGTGTCAAACGCAGCACTAAGATCTAGTAGTACCAGCACTGATATTTTGCAAGAATCAGAATTTAAGCGAATATCATTTATTATCTTAACGAGCGCTGTCTCTGTACTGTGATGCAGTCGGAAACCAGATTGAAAATTGTCCAGGTATCCATTTGAGTTTAAATAGTTGTTCAACTGATTGAAAACTACCTTTTCAATAATCTTGCCTATAAAAGGAAGATTAGATATTGGTCTATAGTTGCTCAAAATGGTGTTATCAAGATTGCTCTTTTTCAGAAGGGGCTTAACAACTGCAGTTTTCAGGGAGTTTGGAAAAGTCCCAGAAAGAAGTGAGGTGTTTACCACTTCTAAGAGATCTGCTTCTAAACAGTTAAACACACTTTTGAAAAAAGATGTGGGAAGTGTGTCAAGGTTGCAGGTTGAGGATTTAAGGTGCTGTACTATTTCTTCCAAAGTTTTGCTATCAATTGCTTCAAAAACAGACAAAGTGACTTCTTTTTGAAATTGCGGTTGTATCTGTCTAACCTCTGCATAACTTGAGGATGTGCTAATCACCTTTCTGATATTAATGATCTTCTCTGAAAAGAAGGAGGCAAAGTCATTGCATTTGCTGTCAGAGAGCATTTCACTGGGAATCTGACTTGGGGGGTTTGTTAGTCTCTCAACAGTAGCAAAAAGAGTGCGAGTGTTGTTTAGGTTACTGTTTATAAGGTTTGAGAAGAACTTCTGTCTTGCTGTGGCTAGTTCCACATTGAAAGCATGAAGGCTGTCTTTATAGATGCTATAGTGAATTTCAAGTTTCGTCTTCCGCCACATCCGCTCAGCTTTTCTGCATTGTCTTTTCATACTCTGTACTGCTGTTGATTTTCTCCAACATGATTTTTGTCTGCCAGTCATCTTACTGACTTTCACTGGTGCAATGTCATCAATGACATTCTTAACTTTTGAGTTAAAGGACTCCAGGAGAAGATCAACAGAGTCTGCAGAAATGCTTGGCATTGAAGATATAGCCTTCATAAACAGCACACTAGTGTTTTCGTTAATGCATCTCTTTCTGACAGAGACGGATCTAGATTCAGTGGTAGCAGAGATCAATATATCAAAGAAAATACAGAAGTGATCAGATAGTGCTACGTCCTTAATGACAATGGATGAAATGTTTAGACCCTTACTAATGAGTAAATCAAGAGTGTGTCCACGATTGTGTGTGGGTCCATGCACATGCTGAATCAGGTCAAAAGTGTTTAAAACGGTTATAATTTCTTTTGTAGTTTTGATTTCTGCATTTTCTATGTGAAAATTAAAATCCCCTGCAATAGCAAAACAGTCAAACTCTGAGGAAATCATTGATAACAGTTCTGTGAACTCTTCAACAAAGGCTGGAGAGTATTTTGGAGGCCTGTAAATAATGATAAATAGAATTCGTGGAGCACCTTTCAGCACAATCCCCAGATATTCAAAAGACAAGTACTGACCAAATGACACTTGCTTACATTGATAGACATCTTTAAATAGAGCAGCTACACCTCCACCTCTCCTAACAGCTCTGCAGACACTCATGAAAGTAAAGTTAGGAGGGGCTGTTTCATTTAGGACTGTTGCACTGCAGCTGTCTTCAAGCCATGTTTCAGTTAGAAACATAAAATCCAGGTTGTATGTGGTTATTAAGTCATTGATCAGAAATGATTTATTTTTTAGTGAGCGAATGTTTAAAAATGCTAACTTGATGCCATTACTTTTTGTCTCTAGAGCAGTCTTAGTTTGATACCTAATAGGCCGCAGATTAGATGGGTCAGCTGTACGGCTTGAGAAGGCCTTAGACTTTCTATCACGTGATAAAACAGAGATAGAGAAAGCTACAGGCACACTGGGTTCCCGCTTGTTATGTAAACATTCCTGAGTGTTGCTGCTATCGTAGCGGGAACCCGACACATATCACTGAGAGCTGTTATCAGTTGTTTTTGGTTCACCTACAGCAGATGGAGGAGGGTTTGGGCCCTGGCGTTGTGGCAGCGGCCGGAGAGCTCTTGAAGGAGGAGGAGGGTGAGCTGGGCCCACAGGCTTTGGTGGTTGTGGTGCCCGCCGTTTTTTAGTTGATATCTGGGGGCTTGCAGCAAAAGAGTGGGAGAGTCTGGTTCCAGCATATACCAGTTCCTCCATTTTCTGTGAGAAGCTTAGAAGTGGAGATGCTGGAGAGAGGGATAAGGTGTCTGGTGAGCGGGGCTCTGGCTCTGGTGTTTCCGGTGGCTGAAATATGTTGTCCTGGCTTTCCTGGCTGTTTACCAGAAAGTCGTCCTTCGGCGCTGAGTCTTGGAGCTGTTGTAGTACGTCACAGTCTGTCTGTGATGAGCTCTGTGGGCAGGGCTCAGCCGGGATGGTGTCCATGAGCAGTGCTTGTTGTGGCTGTGTGGCGTTGTCAGTGTCCTTGTGGGATGTGTCGACCACATGACGACTCTGAAGCTGATTTGAAGTCCTGTGGTCACTCATACTTTGTCCAGGTGTGTGAGTGCCATTCATGTTGGGTGGACTGGCACACTCTACTGAAGGATGACGGAGTGAAAAATAAATGTTGTCCTTTAGCACTCTTGCACCAAGTTTGTTTGGGTGGAGGCCATCCAGTTTAAACAGTTGTCTATGGCCCCAGAAAAGATTGAAGTTGTCAATGAAATTGACTCCTTTTAGACTGCAGGTTCTCTGTAGCCATGTATTCAGCCCGAGCAACCGTGAAAACATGTTAGTTCCCCTTGCTGGGAGTGGTCCACTGATGAACGGCTGAACTTCAAGTCTTCTAAGTGTTTCGATGAGTTCACTAAAGTCCTTCTTTAGGAGTTCTGACTGCTCTTTCCGAATATCATTCTTCCCCACATGGATGATGATTCGATTTGCAGTCTTGTGCTTCATTAGGATGTTCTGAAGTTCCCTGTTCACATCAGAGACGGTTGCTTGAGGAAAGCAGCATGTGGTTATAGTACTGCTACTGATATTTCTGATAATGGAGTCACCCACTATCAGAGTCCTGGGCTTGGCTGCGCTCTGAGCTGAATACCGCTGTCTGTTCGACCTTGAGTGCCTGTTAGCAGCGATGTTAGCTGCTGGCTCATACGATCCATGTTCAATCACATTTGGGGATTCCTCACCCACATTCATTAGTGCTTCAAATCTGTTTTGAAGCTGTATAGGAGGTGGTAAAATACCAGGTTTTGCAAGCCTTGTCATAGCCATATCTGGGGTAGAGGATGCTACCGCAGCAATACGAGACACTCGTGACGATCTGATGTCTCGAGTACCTTTAGGTCTCACTCCCTGTTTGTGCCATCGATTAGTGTGTCGATCAGTTTCGGCTTGTTCCTCTACACTTATAAACTGTTGAGATTCACTAGGTTGACAGGACTCACCGGCTGTATGCTGAGGGGGTCCGTGACGAAGGTCTGCTGAGTGTTCCGCCTGTTTTGGAAGTCCAGCAAGTAACTTTGTTTCAAGATCCACAATCCTTTGTAGAAGTCTGTGGCAGTTTGTGCAGCAAGTAGATTTCAGAAGAGGCTGAAGAGGCATTTTCTTTCTCGTCTGTTGAAAGTAGTTAGCTGTGTTTTCCCGTCTCTGGAACGTAAACTGCTGGCAGTGGGAGGCAAAGAGTCTCCTTTTTCGTAGTATTATTCCAGTTACGAAAAGTTTTTAATTTAGTGTTTGTGCCAAAAATGTGTTGTTTGAGCACTGTGCTGATCTGCTGAGGTTAAAATCTTAGAAAAGTCTGAGAAAAGTATATATACAGGGAGGAAAGCGCGGAGCAGTAAGCAAAAGCGTCCGAATAGTAGCAAAGCCGGAAGCATTGTCATTACAAATCTTACACATTCCAAACTGTTGAGCGGAAATATTCATGTGTATGCTATGATATATTACTCAACCATACAGAAAATGTGGTTTCATCACTGCAAAGTCTGAATCATGGCACGTGATGAGACACATTGTACTCCACATCCAGGCCTGTGTTTGATAGCCCACCCATCTGACGACTGCCAGCTCTGTAAACATTTACTCATGCTATTAACACAGACCACTGAATTCAGCACTGTCTGACCACATATTACATAGCAGCTATAGTTAGAATATAATGTCTGACTTGTACCACTGCTGGGAAGTGTTGTAACATACACAACCAGTTCATGACTCATTGTAAACAACACAGAAACAAATATACAACAGGGACGGGACATATTAAGACCCTTTGATATGTGAACCGGGCTCCATGTCAAATAAAACCTCCATTTACAGATCCAAGAACTGAAAATACATTGGCCGCTTTCCCATTCCCATGTGTTGAGCACAAAATAAGCTGTGAGATATGTTTAGGATGTGGATTATAATGCTGTGATAATTACAGGAATCATGACGGCACAACTCAGTCACTTCATGGTTTGCTTCTATGTCTAAATTAAGATCTGATGAGTCGGGGAGACTGGTTGAGGAGACCTGTTAACAACGAGATTGCATTGGCATCCAAAGGTATTTAGACATTTAATTCATGCTTAAAAATATGCATGTTATTTCACTACAAAATACTTAATACTTAATACTAGTGAAAGACTTTTTTCTTGTTACATTAATGTTCTTTTAAACCTTTTATTTATCAAATAATCTTAAAAAATGTTTCATTGATTTGAAAATTGAAAGTAATAAGAAATGTTCTTGAGCTGCAAATCAGCATATTAGAATGATTTCTGAAAGATCATGTGACACTGAAGACATCTATTTTAAATTGTAGTAATATTTCATAATATTACTGTTTTACTGTATTTTTAATCAAATAAATGCAGCTTTGGTGAGCGTAAGAGCCTTCCCCAAACGTTTGCATGGTACTGTATTTTTTAAAAATATATCTAATGCAATAACATTATTGAAGACATTTTGAAGTGTCATCTAAGCTGCTGCTGTAGTGATTCTTTGAGCTATAAAAGGCCCTGTGCATTGAATGAGCTCTTGAGTCAAGGCAGAAAATGTCAGACTTCTGAGATAAAGATGGCTTGAAGTATAGATTTATCCTAGAGATATGAGATTTTTTTGCAGTGACCAAATATGCGGTGTTTAAAAAGGTTGACACAAATACAGATGTCATCAGTTTCATGAATGTGATAATATCTCATATTCTCTCTTTGAAGTGAGCCTACAGCTCTGGATTGTCTTAAAAGGGAAGGTAACAACAAGAGGCCTACATCATTATTTAATCAACTCATTTCTATATTTGGAGGTGAACCTTTTTTTCATTTAAAAGCCTATCAAAAATGTTGTGCTTTTTGATGAGCAACAAAACTCAGCTGTGAAACACACCTGTGATCAGACGCAATCTTTTGTCATGGGAATGAAGCAATAACATTCCCTAGGTTTCAATACATAAACTAACCAACTAAAATTTTACATATTCTAAATCAAATGAGTTTCAGTGCAAAACCAACTAGCTGGGGTGTTCTAAATAGTCGCCAGGTTATTTCTGTGGTTTCTAGGGTGTTTTCTGTGATCTAGGATTTGTTAAAATCTCTTAACCTAAGTGTGCACAATAGTAATAGTGATTCCTATCCTAACAAGCTTTACCAATTAGCAAAAGCCCCTTTTCCACTTGCACGATACTGTCAAATGCATTTAATGAGAGAGGAAAAGAAACAATAGGCACATGCTACTCATTACAGATCTGTTGTGTTGCAGGAGGGTTATTTAATTTGTGAGTTCTGAGAAATTTGTTAATTTGTGAGAAATGCATTAACAGACTCAATGGGTGGTGAGGGGAATCCTCTCCAGACTCTTTATGACCCACCTCTTCTAGTTTTAAACAGAAGCATGTGTCTGTTCCCTAACTAGTATACTTTTTTCCAGGTCAGTCTTGCGCTGGTTTGGAGGCTGTCCTGAGGTTCGCCTGAGGTTTACATGCTTCACAAACAGTCTGATTTGGTTGCTTGGTGTGGCACTATTCTGCTCTTTTCTTTAAAAGTCTGTGTAAAGGCAATTCAGAGAATTGTTTCTAAACACATTGCAAATGTTAGAAATGTTTTGCTGAAAACATGTTACACAGACTTTGAACTATGTAGTACTGAATTGTGGGATTTTTTTTGAGCACCCTGAAATCATGTCTCGATGACACACTGGAGTCACTGAGCATGTGCCCTCCCCTAACACTATAATACCTAGAGCGCATTAGCATCATTGGTTCGCAAGTTACCGTCTACCGTTACTTACTGTTACCATTACTTACTACTAGAGCTGTTCTCGACTAAAGATTACTCTGGTCGACTAGTGCTCATTCATTATAAGCATTAGTCGACTATTAGTCACACGTTTATTAATAAACCATATAAATCATAATAATGAGCCTTTAATTGTCTACATAGCCTAATAAGCACTCAAGCGCATGCAAAAAAGCTTGCCACAGCGCACCGGCAGATATAATAATATTGAATGAATGTGTCAGGAAACATTTTTAATATTTGTTGATAAACTAGTGCTTTCTTTGTTTTTGGCTTAAGATATGGAGTCGGCGACACTGACTCATCATCTCCACAGTAGTGGATTTACCTATATGCGTAGGCATATGCAAAGAATATTTGTTTTCCATTTGAATTGGTTAATTTAAAGATAAACATTGCACTCTTTATAGATGTATTTTTTATGTCTGTAAAGCAAGTATACACAGAGTTTCACTCTCAAGTTCAGAGACTGAGATGGGAGAAAGAGCATCCTGTTTGCCTTCTTTATTTTACAAAAGCACAATTTTTCATTGTTATTCTGAGTGCACACAAATAAACGTAGAGTCTTTACAGATTCAAAAGATGTATTACTCTTATCTGTATGACCAAAAATGACGGAGTATTTTAAGTGACTGCATCAGCGCCTCCATCTATTGTGCAGTGAGCGCACTACTATTCAGCTTCCACAGAGACACTTGAATAGCACATATTTTTCTAGGTTAACATTAGATTGAGCTGCCATGTAAAGTTGCTACTACATACATTTTTTAAATGAAAATTTGGATGTCCTGCCCGATGTACTATATTACCACATAAACCAGTCGTTAACGATCTGTCTGTCATGGACTGCATGACTTCGCCACTTCCTGTGGATTTCTTTTTTTCTGTGACTAAACGATCGACCAAGCCTCCTCCTATTCGGGGGCAGCTCTAGTTACTACAGCCTATAGTTTTGTTAGCTAGCTTTGCCTTCAACATGTAAATGCTTATTATCTAGTTGCGATAATTTACAAAATAGCTAGGTCTCTTTATTTAAATTTATTTTGTTTGACAGTTGAGAGAGGCGGCAGCTTTCCCATGAGTGGGCATGGTTTCAGCACTGACAGCAGACACGCCCCCATAATACTGCTTATTTTTTCAAGAATTTGATTTACGTATTTTTATCGTTCAAATTTGGCTGGGAGGTTAATAACACATCTGTGGTGTGTCAAACCCAGAACACATGTAATATTGCTTTGCACAGACTTTAAAGGGAATACCGGTGTTAAGACTTGTATGGGTTATATAAAATAAATGATTTCTCTTACTGAAAAATGTAGCAGAAAGCCCATAAAGACTTATGTTATTTAAAAAATCTATTTCGTTTTATTTATATTTTGGACTATGGGGGCGCCATTATTTCAATAACGTGAAATGGCTGCACTCAGTCAGCTAGGTAGCTGTTGCTATTTTTACCGCAACACAACTTTGAAAATAAAATACTGATACAGTGCCACATTATGCAGCTTTTGTTTGTAATTTTCAGTCAAAGGGCAACAAGAGAAGCGATATTAGCCTTCACTGCTTTTCCTAGTGATAAGAAGAGGAGCAAAGAATGGGAAGATGCCTGTCAATGAATTAAAACTTCCTAAAGACCCGCATCTTTGTTCTCTTCACTTTAGCCCTGTTGCCTTTGAGGCTTTTAGTAGACCACAGCTCCTAAAAGAGCTTACAAATGGCAGAGACAAGAAACGCTAGATGCCAACCTTGCAGGATGTAAACATGCAGATGCTTGTAATGACGCCGCAGACACTAAAGGAGTTTCTCAGTGTGGATTTCACTTGATATCTGGGGCGTTTAGACTCTTTGTGGGGAAAGTCGATGGTACGACATTTGATTTAAGACTACACTTACATCCATTGCCACCTGTACACTGTAAAAAATAAAAAAACACAATTTGTTGAGTCAGCTTAAAATAATTTTTAACCTGGCTGCCTTAAAAGTTTAAGTTCAGCCAAATAAAAATAAGTTTAGTCAACTTGAAATTTTAAGTTGTACTAAGTAACAACTTAGATATTTGTGTTTGCTAAACTTAACAGATGGGTAAGTAACCCAGCTGCCTTAAAATTTTAAGTTGATTCAACTCAAATATCTAAGTTGTCACTTAGTATAATTTAACATTTCAAACTGAATAAACTTTTTTGAGTTGACTGAACTTAAAATTTTAAGGCAGCCAGGTTACAAATTATTTTAAGCTTACTCAACAATTTTTTTTTTTTTACAGTGTAAGCTTTTTCAGTAAAAATAAAAATAGCAACAGGTAGCACCAGTAGCTCACTGAGTGCAACTATTTCACATCATAATGGTGCCCCCATAGTCCAAGATAGGTATAAAACTATGTTTTTAAAAAATAAGATAAATCTTTCATGAGTTTTCTACTACATATTTCAGTAAGAGACATTGTTTATGTTATATTAAGCCATACAAGTCATAATACCCAGTGCTCCCTTTAAAGCTGCTTTGAATCAGCGGTCAGGATGAAACACAGGGGTTTTTTATGAAGTACATGACATCTAATAACAGTTCCTCCAGCAATGCCAGTCGCACTGTCATGAGAAACAAAGCAATCAGATCTCACCAACTACATAATGTGTGAGAGCATTATTCTTGTCATGATTTGTCTCAATTTAATGTGCTAATTTAGTGCGGATCATTATTTAAAAAATAATATAATTCTGTATCATGTAATATTTAATTAGATTTTATATATTCAAACAAAAAGTTTGAGATATGTGTTTGAAAGAAGTTTCTTACATTCATCAATGCTGTTTTTATTACTGTAAAAAGAGTAAAATATTTTTACAGTTTAAAATAATGATTTTCTGTTTTAATGTTTTAAAATGCAATTTATTTCTGTGATGCAAGGCTGGATTTTCATCAGCCATTACTTTTCAGTGACACATTCAGAACTTTCTGGTGTGTATTTAAATACACAATTTTTCAGGAATTCTGTACACAAAACTTTATATTTACAATTTTGGTAAAACCTTCGTTTAGGGATAAAGGATTTTACAGTAAATTCAAACCAGTCAGTCGCAAGGCAACTCTGAGTCAATTAAAGCTTCCTGTAGCAGACATCGAGCTTAAGAGCCAATCGCTTGTTTTTGATGTGGAAACACAGAACGTTTCAAATTGCCATGAATCAGATCATTGCAAGAAACATCTTTTACCACTGCATTTGTGCATTTCCAGGAGAGGGATTAAGGGAAAGTGATTTTGGTCCTAATCAGATTCAGGCAGGATTTGAGGGGCTTTAGCAGCCCACCGAAGAGTAATTCTCTCCGTGACGTGAGCACAGAGTTTTGCAAATTTGCGTTCTGACAAATTATGTTTAAATCTCAGTGATACTAAATATTTTGCGGCTGACTGTTTGTGTCTTTGGCAAGGTGCTTAAGGCTGGTTTACAGTGAGCACGTGTGTTTGTTTATTTCTGGGAAGAGGGTCAGAGCGGGCAATCGTGAGGATCTCGAATCTGCAGCGTCGCCCTGGCCGGCTCTGTCGAGAAACATTTTGCTTGGAGCTCGGCCCTGTTCGGAGAGGGAGTAACAAATCCTTCACGCGACAAAACTCCCAGAAGGCCTTAAAGTGAGTCATAAAGCATGATATTTATTTAAAGGTGCACTCAAACTTCCTCGCCCCAGTCAATTTAGACCTCGTACTGACACCTACTGGTGTGGAAGCATGAAGTTGTTTACTAACTTCTGCTGCGACCGTCGTGTGTTTGTACTCCCGGCGTTTACACTCGGTTTGTGGCATGTGAGCTGCGTCGCAACTTTTTCCAGCGTTCCAGTGGGAAAACTGTTTGTTTGGACATTTTATTTTTCCACTGGACCGTCTGGTCGTGCACATGCCGATCCGTCTCTCCAGACTATGCTGTTGACTCAGGCTCCGTTGTTATGTTGTGTCTGTGGTTTGTATACTGTATATGTTGTTATATTGTTTGATTTTCTTGTTCTGTTTAGATGTACTTCGATGTTTATGCTTCGTAAAGCGCCTTGAGCTCTGAAAGCGCTATATAAAGCAAACATGTTTTTGTTATAACAAGCAGGTCATGTGATCTCAACATGGCGACATGCATGAGCCGGAAACCTGTTTTATGAAGAATAAAACAGCTTTTCTAGAAGACTAAACTGACTTCGGTCATCATCTCATGTGAGTTATTCTATAGTTTAAAGCAGGGGTGCTCAATCCTGTTCCTGGAGGTCTATCTTCCTGCAGAGTTCAGCTCCAACCCTGATCAAACACAACTGAACCAACTAATTAGGATCTGAAGGAGCACTTGATAATTATAGACAGGTGTGTTTGATCAGGGTTGGAACTAAACTCTGCAGGAAGGTAGATCTCCAGGAACAGTGTTGGGCACCCCTGGTTTAAAGGGTTAGTTCACCCAAGAATGAAAACTGACATTATTTACTCATTCACTCACTTTCTTCTGTGAAACATGAAAGAAGATATTTCAAAGAATGTTGGTAAACAAACAGTTTCAGTTCCCACTTACTTCGGTTGTATTGTTTTGGCCATGGAAGTCAATCGGAACGAAACCATTTGGTTATCAACATTCTTAGTGAGTAAATGATAACAGGATTTTCATTTTTTGGGTGACTGTCCCTTTAATCATACTGTCCATTATTAGATTCAATTAATTTATGAGCACAGAAAGAGTGATGTGCTTTTGCAATTAGAGTTGTACATCTCAAAGCACTTTGTATAAGGACATTTAAAGAGCCTAATATAAGATTTGAAAACACTGACTGTTCAGCGTTGGAAGGCAGACTGAAGGTCTCGTGGTGATTAACAGCTGTGTTTAGAAATCAAAGCAAACACTTCACTTCATGTGCCTCATAACCGAAGATGAATTCTCTTCAAAGTATCTACAGCATGGCGATGTTTCGTAATTACTCATGTTTATTCTCGGGCAATATTCAACCATTTGTTTTAATACAGCTGCTTCAAATGCAAACAAGAACATTGATTTAATATGTTAAGCACTAACATAACTTGCACCCAAAGCAAACACACTTCTCTTATTCATTCTATGAAACACAAACCCATATTGCCACCATGGTGGCCAAGAGGCTAGTTAAATGTATAGTTGAAAATTCAGTCATTTTTATTAAACTCTTCTACTTCTTCAATATAATGCAAGTTATTGAGGACTGAGGCTGTCAGACTCAAAAAGTGCCATGAAAATGGTCATCTAAATTCATTTTAGCTCAAAGTGATTAATGTACTATTTACCAAAATGATCTTATTCATGAATCATTCTTTTGAGTGTTTTCAAACAGTTTACTTAAAGAAGTTCGCTTCCAGAACAAAAAATTACAGATAATTTACTCACCCCCTTGTCATCCAAGATGTTCATGTCTTTCTTTCTTCAGTTGTTAAGAAATTATGTTTCTTGAGGAGAACATTTCAGGAATGTTCTCCATATAGTGGATTTCAACGGTGCCCGTGAGTTTGAACTTCAAAATGTAGTTTAAATGCAGCTTCAAATGGATCTAAACGATCCTAACTGAGGAAAAAGGGTCTTATCTAGCAAAACAATCAGTCAATTTTCAAAAAACAAATTGACAATTTATTTACTTTTTAACCTCAAATGCTCGTCTTGTCTGGTCTCTCCGATGCGCATGCGTAGTCTGTGTAATCTGGGTCAATACAGTTAGGGTATGTTGAAAAACTCCCGTCTCGTGAAAATTGTCCTACGTCGCTGTTTTACCTTTTTGTAAAGGGCATTTGATCTTCTTTTCATGTTCACTTTGTAAACACTGGGTCGGTACATCTGCAGCGATGTAGGATGATTTTGAAGTTGGGGAAGAAAACGAGATGGGAGTTTTTCAACATACCCTAACTGTATTGACCGCATTGAACCGGAAGAAAAAAAAAAAAAAACAGTTTAGGCAGACTTAGACAAGACAAGTGTTTGAGGTTAAAAAGTATATAAATTGTCAATTTGTTTTGAAAATGACCGATCATTTTGCAAGATAAGACCCTTCTTCCTCAGCTGGGATCATTTAGAGCCATTTGAAGCTACGTTTAAAATGCATTTTGGAAGTTCAAACTTGGGGGCACCATTGAAGTCCATTATATGGAGATAATTCCTAAATTTTTTTCCTCAAGAAACATAATTTCTTGTCAGTGCTGATAGCCTAGAGGTTAGAGCACTGACAGATAGTGCAACGGTACCTCTGGCGACCCGAGTTCGAGTCCCGACTCGTGGTCCTTTGCCAATCCCATTCCCAACTCTCCACCCCATGCTTTCCTGTCATTCTCTATTGTCCTGTCTACTCAAAAAAAAACATAAAAAAGAAACTTAATTTCTGTTGACAAGAGGGTGAGTAAATGATCTGTAAATTTTTGTTCTGGAAGTGAGCTTCTTTAATTGAGTTAAATATTTTTTGTTCCAGAGAGGAAAACATGTCTTCAGATGTTCTCCTTGTGTTCATAAAGAACCACATACAGTTTTGTAACGACATGACAGTGAGTAAATAATGATATAATTTTAATTTTAGATGAACTATCCCTTTAAACAGAGAAAATCGTTCTTGTAACAGCATTTTAGCTGTGCTTTAGCCCTTAATGCTGGCACTCATAAAGTAGATGCATGTGAGATCTCACTTGAGCCTTGCAGATGTTTTTGTGGATCCAGTGTGAGGTGTTAACACAGAGCCAGCTCAGGTGTTTGGCCAAGACCTCGGTATTTAAAAACTCCTCAAAAATGGATCGGAAAGTCTAAAATATCAGGCACTGTTTTCATTTTGTAAACCTGTAAAAGCAGGATAAAGACCTAACCCACCAAACTCAGTCCAGTATTTCACCCTGAACAAACGGAGGTCAGCTCAGCATGATAACATGCCTGCCACTTTCCCAGAGTTCCTACACTGACTTCTGAGCAGCTGCCACGTGGCAGGCAAATCTGTGTGTAGTAGGTTAGGATAAAAGAAAGCTGCACAAACAATGTGAACATCATGCACATATCAGGTGGGGTTATAGTATAAAGTACCATTATGTATATACTGAACAGCGGTGCATTCAGTACATACAGATATATTTTGAATAAATGCTGTTCTTTTGAACTTTTTATTCATCAAAGAATCTTGAATAAAGTATCACAGGTTCCAAAGAAAAAATAAGCAGCACAGCTGTTTCCAATATTGATGATAAATCAGCATATTAAAATAAGTTTTGAAGGATCATGTGACACTGATAACTGGAGTAATAGCTGATGAAAACCATTATTTTAAACAGTGATAATATTTCACAATATTACTGTTTTTTTCTGTATTTTTGATCAAATGAATGCAGCCTTGTTTACCATAAACTTACCATTAAGCATAACGTATTGATATAAAAAAGCAAAGAGGGAAAGGGAAAATATATATTTTTTATATCAACATCATAAAATGCAAACTGACAAAAATTATTTTGAAATTCCTGCTTTGTATAAATAAACCTGAAAACAGCTAAGATATTTCAGATTTAGTATAAAGCAGCTGATGAAAAACATTATTTTAAATGAGTGATAATATTTCACAATATTACTGTTTTTTTGATCAAATACATGCAGTCTTGCTGAGCAAAGAAGACATCTTAAAAAAAAAAAAAGAACAGACTTTTGAACAGCACTGTATACAGAGCTGGATAATGTAATGTTTTAGGTAATGTAATCTGACTACTTTTTAGTCACTTTTAGATTTTCAATTTTCTTATCAAACTTGTTTTAAACCTACCATTTAGCATAACATATTGATATAAAAAAGCAAAGAGAGAGAAAATATACAGTAGTCAACATTTGAAGTGGATCAGAAAAGTTAATCAGAGTTGTCCTAGGACAAGAACGGGTATTGTTTTGGTTTTAGGACAACTTTGATGAAAGGTTTTGATCCACTTCAAATGTTGACTGCTGTATACTTTTTTTTATATCAACATCATAAAATGCATTACATATTACATTACAACAGGATTTCCCAAACTGGGTTTAATGTAAGAACTGCAGTGGGTTTATGAGTTGGTAAAAAGCTAATAATTCATTGAAAAATAAAAAATGTAAAATAAAAATAACTTAAAAATGAAAACGCTAAAACTGTAAATTTGTAATTTGTTTACCTGCATGTCATAGTGACCAATAACTGACATCAGAGAATTATAAACATGCAAATGTGTTGTTAAATTATTTGAAATATGAACTTCCTCAGAGATATTTCAAAAGTAAATAATTTATTTGAATGGTTTTGGCTGACAAAAATGTTTTGAAATCCCTGCTTAATATGAACAAACATCTTTCAGATTTAGTATAAAGCAGCTGATGAAAAACATTATTTTAAATGAGTGATAATATTTCACAATATTACAGTTTTTTTCTGTATTTTTGATCAAATAAATGCAGCCTTCCTGAACAGAGAAGACTTCTTATTAGCATTAAGCGTAACATATTGATATAAAAAAGCAAAGAGAAATGTTTTGAAATCCCTGCATATTATGAACAAACAAACATGAAAACAGCAAAGATATTTCATGCTCAAAGTCTTTTAGATTTAATGTGTAATCACGTAATCCATAAAAATAAAAAAAAACCTGTAATTGGGTTATGAACATTTTAAAATGTAATAAACTAATTACAAGTACTTAATTTTTGGCATCTGATTATGTAATCCAGATAAAGTTAAAATATACACACACCTCATATAAATAATGTATTTTTTCTTTAAATCATTCACTCTATCCTTCCATACTAGGTTTTTAAGTTTAAATATAAAATAAAAATAAGAAAATATAATGTTAATCCAAGGTTTTTGAATTTGTTTGATACTTACATTTTATTAATTAATCTGATTTTTAATTTGTTAAATGATTTGATTTAACTATGGAAAATCTATGTCATTCAGCTACAAACAAAGTAATATTTAGTGTATTGTGTGTGTTTCACGTTTAATTAGGTTATAATCATGGTACTTTCCAGTCAATTGTAAAGAGACCCACATACTGTACATGGATGTCATGTGAGTGTAAATAAGGCCTAACTGCAGGCCCAGGGTCAGTATATTGTCTCACATTTCTCCAGCTCTAGATCATTAAAGCCTCCTTAAGCCAGATATTCAGTGCTTTAGGAAGGGCTTCACTAGGGCTGGCCCCTGGGCTCTCTCCAGCAACCTGACAGCCCTATTCCACTCTCTCTAATACGTGCTAATTGCATTCCCTCTTACTCACTAGATGGGAAGAATGCATGTGTTATTTCTGCACCAGGGCCCATCAGCAGAATCCAGCTTTGAAAGTAAAAACATGGCTGGTTGAGTCAGAAAGATGGAGGAAAGGTGCACTTAAAGCAATATCTTGATGACTTTCTAGTTTTTTTTTTTTTTTTTTTTTTTTTTTCTGTTGGACATGAATGAAAATATTTTGAAGTCCCAGTTGACTTAAAAATAAATAAATAAATACAAATATGCAACTGTTTGGTTACCCACATTATTCAGCATATTTTCTTTTGCGCGCAGCAGAAGAAATAAATTAATATGGGTTTGGAACAACTAGATGACAGTAAGTGATGACAGAATTTTTAAAGTTTTAAAGTTCAAATCCACATCTTTAAAAAATATTCTTTTAATATACTGCGGGTATAACGAAATCTGAAGGTCTTGTCATTGCTTTCAACATTTCAACACATAATATATATGAAATTGCAGTTTATGTATTGTTATTACTATTACTTTAAAAACAATTTTTTTTTTTCTAAATCTGAGAATTGGAATTGACTTTTGCTGCATAAGGACTTCCATTCATGTTTGTTGAACCAGGGCAATTGAGCTTCACAGCAGAGGGATTTTCCAGTTATTTAACACATCTGGCTTACCTGACTCCTCTGTGCTTACTTTCAGAGGCTGGATTTACAGTAAAAGGTTTAAAGATCAAATTTAGATCAAGCAGTAATTACCCAAAATCATGCCTTTGTTGAAGGTAGGCTTATCTGCTGAAGAAAAGTACAATCACAAGCTTTTGTGATGTTAAGTCTTTACCAACATTACCATGTTATCATGGCTCTACGGAGAAATAACAGTTGACAAGGGGGAAACATTTATTTGTAAGGCTTTTGCTATTAGACTGAATCCCACTGGAGCACAAGGGATTTTACTATAGGATGTTCAGAATGAGGTCAGTCAGTCATGTGGTCTTCACTAACTCCAAACTCACAAGACATTATACAGCAGATATGATTGATGTTATTCTCTGTATTTTGATGACTTATGGCTTAGCAGATACTAGAATACTTTTTTGAGATTCAAGCTAGTTCTTTGTTATCCTAGTGTAATGTTCAGTGATTTATGTGGGGGGAAATTTTATTTTTCTTTACATATCATTCTCCACTGGACACTTGTATATTTGTAATATTCAAACAAATAAGTTAATCATATTAACACCAGTGTGACAGTAACAGCTAAAGCTGCCACACTGTTCACATACTCAACAGCAGCTCTCAGTTGTATTATTTACAAAACATAGTTATATTTGATATTTAATTATCACAGATATGGACTCCATAAATCAGTATATTATAATGAATGTTTCCATTTGGCCAATCACAAGGTTTTCCACTAATGTATATTTTCCTCATCAATGTGTACTTTCATGTTGCAAATTAATATATTTGTGCTTTATTCATGAAGGATTTTGTAAGATGTTTTTAAAGAAGAAATATTTTATGTTCACCAAGGCTGCATTTATTCTATTAAAAATAATATGTAATATTGTGAAATATTTTTACATTTTAAAATAACTGTTTTCTATTTTAATATATTTTAAAGTTAAAGGGATAGTTCAACCAAAAATAAAAATTCTGTCATTAATTATTCACCCTCATGTCGTTCCAAACCTGTAGGACCTTCGTTCATCTTCAGAAAACAAATTAAGATATTTTTGATGAAATCAGAGAGCTTTCTGACCTTGCTTAGACAGCAAGGGTCCTACCACGTTCAAGGCCCAGAAAGGTACCAAGAACATTGACAAAATTGTCCATATAACGTCAGTGGTTCAACCGTAATTTTATAAAGCTACGAGAATAATTTTTGTTTGCAAAAAACGCAAAAATTTCTTTATTCAGCAATTCTCCCTCGAGTTGCCGTCTGAGCACCACGATGAGAAGAATTGTTAAATAAACTACTATTTTGTCTATGTTCTTGTTACCTTTCTGAGCCTTAAACATGGCAGGACCCTTGCTGTCTATAGAGCATCAGAAAGCTGTTGGATTTAATCAAAAATATCTTAATTCATGTTCTGAGGATGAATGAAAGTCTTACGGGTTTGGAATAACATGAGGGTGAGTAATTGCTGACATAATTTTCATTTTTGGGTTAAATAAGTCATTTTGCCTTTTTATTATTATCTCTGTTTGAAACCGAATTATGTTCTTTACATGGGTTGTGCATCGGCACGGATTAATCTAAAGTTTTGAGGTGTATGTGTGGGCTGTCAGTCAACACACCAGTGTGGATACGCACTGTACTTCAGAATTACAGATACTGCGTCTTGGAAGTATGTCTAAAATAAGAAGTTTCACTGTAAAATCATCTGGCAACATGTCTGCCAGTTTTGTTCTGACCAATAAAAAAAATACCTTTAAAAATAAAGGTGCTTCATGATGCCATAGAGGAACCTTTTTTTGTCTAAATGGTTCCATAAAGAACCTTTAACATCTGAAGTACCTTTCTGTTTCGTAAAAGGTTCTTTGTGGCGAAAGAAGGTTCTTTAGATTCTAAAAAGGTAAGAAAGAGATGGTTCTTTAAAGAACCTTTGACTGAATGGTTCTTTGTGGAAACAAAAATGGTTCTTCTATGGGATCACTGTGAAGAACCTTTTAAAGCATTTCTATTTGTAAAAGTGTAGGCCTAAATCACACTACCGATTCCAAATTGCAAATTGTTGTTGTTATCCACCTTTCTCTTCAACGCGAAAGTAAGCATTTGGGCGAGACTTCCGGTTCATTAGCGATGAAGTTCAGTTACGAGAAGAATATCAACGTGCAGTAAACTGTAAAACTGTTTGCACTACAAACCGTGTTCATAATTACGATATGTTAAAATAATATGGTAAGACACACCAATTCAGCATATCTGGGAATTTCACTTTTCTGGTTGTCACAACGTAAACTAGCTATGTTGTCACAACGAAAGTTTTACATTGCAGTTACGAAACAATCACGTATTATGGTTAGCTGGGTATTTAGTTTGTAATGTTGAAATCTGTACATTTCAATTTCTGTACAGTCAAATCTCTAATTGTCATACCATTCAAATGTCATCGAAAGAAATTGTTCTTTTAACCTCAAAAGGAATTTAATGTAAGCTAATTATAGCTTGTTCTCTTTGAAATACAAATCTTTTGAAAGTATAGTAATTCCATATATGTGATCAGATGCACAAACTTGAATATAATCTAATTTCAGTCACTTACATGTGTTTTATTACAATCTTGCACCATTTAAAACTTTATTCTCAAAATGACCAGTTTAGTTATTCCAGCTGCTGTAAGAAAAGGTTACAAATGATCCGCCACATGCAGCATCCACATACGTGATCTAGAATATTAACCGGGTGAGATTGCCCCGCGAATGCCCCGCGAATGCCCCCCTTGGCACCGGCACTGCTGTAACAACATAAAATCCAATAAAATTTGCCATTAATATGTACGTGTTAGCATTAAAGATAAATGAAGCCATAGTTGTAGACATTGTAAACAAATTATTATAAAGTTATTGGCCAAATATTCTCCAAAAAATTGGGTGGTCCCCACCAGTGATAAAAAAAACTACAACAGAAGTCCACATTAACTCTTATTCTGGCAATTTTAACATAATTACTGTATTTTGGTTTCTTGAAGTTTCTAGTTTCTCATTATTTCTTATTTTGTCTACCATGGTTTGGCTCTTATTATCTGCTTATTTGTCAACAGGATGTGGGAGGGTTTGTCATGTAAAAAACCAAATAAAACTGATTTGCCAACTTTATATCTTTCATAAATGTCCAGATGGGTGCATAGCGTTGTCGTAAACTTAAAGAATAAAAGGATTTCTAGTAATAAATGTCAAATACAGCTACTTGACATTTAAACAGACTCCCACAGTAAAACAGTCTTGTGTCTTTGGCCCACACGGTCCTGTATTTTGTACTTAGTGGTGCAGCACACAAACTTTCCTCAATAGCAATTTGTCCAAGTGAAACGCAAGTTTCATATTTTATTTTAGGCGAGTCTTGCTAAATTACAGACTGGTCACTGGTGCCGAAACAAAAATGCTGCTTTTTGTGTGGTAGCTGCTTTTTCTCAAACCTCTGTTGAAATGCATTGCATTTTATCTAATCTCGGATCTCTGCGTGCTTTCTCCAATCATCTAAGTGAGTGATTTGTACATACGCCAGTTCATTCAACTTCCCATGAAAATGTTTACTGAGCCATTGCTAATGTTTGTTAGGTGAGTGAGCTTTATTTAAAAAGTGGACAAAGCAGCCTTGAAACTTCTGAAGGAACATATTTGTGGTCATGTTGTCCATAGATGATTTATATTTTGCAAAAATGAGACATGATAATCTTTTGCACTTAATCCCATTATCAAGTGAGAAGTGAGAGTAAGGCAATTTACATGCATTGCGACTGCAATAATCATCAACGATGTGAAATCAAACCAAAACCATTGTCTGAACGCCTGCTTTATACATCCCTGAATGCTGAGTACATTGTTTTCATAGCATGGATTTGTAGGAATCACAGAGCTGAAGCTCTTCTTAGGAGAGAGGATTAGGGGAAAAATGCGATGGCATTCCAGAGGTGTTGCCGTAGAAACCGAGGAGTTGGCCAATGTAACGGGTCAGTAGCTTCTGGACAGGTGATGTGCTCGCACAGCAGCGAGGCCCATAGAGACTCTGAATCCCAAAGCACACCTAGCTCTAACAATGGGCTGCAAATTCACGCTTTTACCACAAGATACTTCCCCCCCGGGGTGAAGGACTCGGCATCATAGTGAAATTTAATAATGCAATGCAGCGCTTGAATTGACGGTTGTACCTCCTATTGTTCTCTGTTTCTTTATGTCCCAGGGGTTGATTTATATTAAAACATTTTCTTTTTTTTTTTGTATGACCTTGGGAATGTTTTACAATGCCTTCTTTATTTATTTATTTTTTTCTTTTCAGATGCCTTTTATGTTCCAGTTTTCATTCATTTCTTTCTTTCTTTCTTTCTTCTTTAACTTTTTAATTTTTAATATTTTATTCTTGTCACAAATTCACACCGTCTTAAAATATGAACATCCATCATAATTTTTATATTTCTATAAAATTTAATTTTTTTGTACTATGATAATCTAAACGAGGCACAAATATTTTTTTTTTCCTGCAGTGTTAGCAAGCTGAAATATGAGATGTGTTATGTGAAGAAAGCAGACAATTCAAGGTAAATATGACTCATGAACAGAATATTTTTGTTGTGCATTATTTCCAGTCACAAATTCAGACTTTGTCTTAAAATATGAAAATCTTTAATAATTTTTAAATTTCAGTAAAATGTTTTTTTTTGTACTATGTTAATCTAAACAAGGGGTAAATAAATCATAAACCATTTGAATATTTTGTCAAATTATTTATGTAGTGTTATGTATTTATGCAGTGTCAGCACACTGAAATATGAGACTATATGTTGTATAAAGAAAGCAGATTCAAGGTAAATGTGACTCATGAACAAAATATTTTTGTTGTGAATTCTTTCCAGTCATTTTGTCAGATTATAAAAAAGTGTAAAAATATTATTTAAGAGTGTGAGAAATGATGTCTTGGCAAGTAGCTGAAATAAAAAAGTTTATAGTATATTTTATTTCTATTATTTCAAGTATGGAAACCCTTTCAGTTTTAATTTTAGTTGTCTATAATAACCCTAACTATGAAATTAGACCCTAACTATGATGCTAACTATGAAATTATACCAGTGAAGTCTACCGTTTTATAATGAGAATGTTTAAAATGTAATTTCCACCACATATCAAATATAGTAAATAATTTGAGATACACATTCCAGAAAAATGCTGGGTTAAATATGGACAAACCCAGTGACTGTGTTGTTTTGACTCCGTGGTTAGGTTATATTTTTAACCCACTTCTTGGTAGTTTTGTTTAACTCAACTATTGTTTAAAAATTACTATATGGCTGGCTTAAAATAAACCCCAAATAGGTTATAAATTAAAAATCAGACACATAATTAATAGAGGAATAAGCAATCATCAAAAGGTGAACATCTATTAATAAGCAATTTTAAAAATGTGTGTTATTTAATTATTATTTATTTAGCTTATTAATAAATGCTCGTTTATAGAACATATGAATTATATTAATATATTAATTGTTAACATATTAATTACCTGTTAATTTCCAACCCAATTTGGGTTCCGAAAATTCAAGGTAAATATGACTCATAAACAGAATATTTTTGTTGTGCATTATTTCCAGTCATTCAGTCATTTTGTCAGATTATGAAAAAGTGTGAAAATATTACTTAAAGGGGTCATCGGATGCAAAGTTCACTTTTACATGTTGTTTGAACATTAATGTGTGTTGGCAGTGTATGTACACATCCACCCCTATACTGATTAAAATCCATGCAGAAGTGAGTATAAGGTTTTTTTTAATGAATCTTTGCAATCGCCTTTCCTAATAATGTCCTAGTTAACAAGTTTAGCAGCTAAATGCGGCTGAAGTAAACAGGCTCGTCACTCCACAGAGAGAAGAGAGGGGCGGGGCGAGCAGAGTATAACAAAGTATAAACCATTGAGAATTTTAAACAAAGTATATTATAGACTTTTCATTAAGACCCTAAAGAATCATATCAACTTGTGGAAAATGGGCATCCGATGACCCCTTCAAATGTGTGAGAAATGATGTCTTGGCAACTAGCTGAGATAAAAAAACAAAAGTTTATAGTATATTTTATTTTTGTTATTTCAAGTAATAGAAATGTTTTTAAAATGGTTTTAATTTTAGTTTCATCTTTAATTGTAGTTAACTAAAATAACCTTACGAAATTAGACCAATGGAGTCTACTGTTTTATTATGAAAATGTTTAAAATGTAACTTCTAATTTTGTAAGTTCTTAAAAGAACCAATTTGAAGAACATTTTAAAAATACAAAGAACTTTAACTATAAGGAACCTTTTCTGCATGGATGTTGAAGGTTCTTCATGGAACCATCAATGCCAGTAAAGAACCTTTATTTTTAAGAGTGTGGTTCAGAAAAAAATTATTAAAAGGACCGTTTTCTTGTGATAAATGTCAAATAAACTAATGAGAGAGTGCAAAAAGTATTGTGAAAGTCCACAGGGCCAGTAGTGGCAATAGTTGAGGGAACACCTAGCCTAGTTTTTACTGAACAAGAGAAAATGTCAAAGAGAGTAATCTGGGACAGGCGTAGGAGGGTGAAGATGAAGGTGGGGGAAGTAGTTTGGAGTGCACAGTCTGTCCGTCCTGGGAATTAATATGGATTGGTGATTCCCAGTATTGTGCGCCCCTCTGGAGCTGGAAGATTAAAAGTGTCCTGCTCATTCAGCTACCGCTCCGGAATCGAGAATAAACAGTGTAACGCACAGCTGAGTCAAGAAGAGCGGGAAAAAGAGTGATTACACTTTCATGGGAACTCAACTCTTCAACCTTTTGTTCTCACAATAAGACTCTGCCTCCTGAAGTCTGTACCTGGGGGCCTGGGAGACGGAGGGAGATACCTGGAAAAAAAAGAGTGTATCTTGGCTAGCAAAACAATAATGGGAAGTCCAATGAGGTTGTCCCTGTATGGGGTCGTTTTCATATTCCTACAGACGAGGGCAAATAACAAAGGAAGAAAATTACCTTTCGCGTCCTTCCTTTTGACAGTTTCATATACATGTTAGATTGATTTGACTGTGAATATGATTATTAACATTGAGGGCAAATGAAACAATGCTCATTTACTGGAATTTGCAGAAGGCTGACAGGAAGCCATTGAGGATGTTTCGACAGCCACTAGAGTCACCATTCCCACATAGTCAATTGCTTAGATAGGAATGTAGAATGCATAAATCTGTTTCTAAGTACCTTGGCGTCAGCGATAATGACCCCTGGTGTATTGCTAGCTAAACTGATATACTTGAAGATCAAGGGTTGAATAGAGGTGTGACTCTCACACTGTGTTACGAAAGTCCTTTTTTGCAGAGACTTGTCACAAATGTGGCGGTGACGTCCGGACCGGAGCTCAGGGAAGCACGGGTGCGGTCGGGCCTGCTTATGTTTAGCTTCCTTGAGCGTTGTCTCGATTATGTACTCATAAACATGTGCTGACAAATAGTCTTGGCTCTGGACACATTTATGGGCGGTTTGTAACATTTTATTATAAACAGATTGAAGACGTTTCTGTCAGATCAGGCTAAAAGAACATGGAAGATCTAAAAGAGACACACATAAATGAGGTTTAACCATCGCCTTGATTTATTAAGCAGTGGCCCCAAATGTATTTGGAAATTAAAGTCACACTCAAATGACACTCATCTGCGAGCAAATGATGGTAGGATTTTCCTCAGAGAGAGTTTGAGCTTTCTGAGTCATTAAAGGAGAAGGAGGTCCTTTTTTTTCAGTTGTAAAGAAATTGTGTTTTTTGAGGAAAACCCAGCAGAGGAAGAAGGGTCTTGTCTAGCGAAATGATCGGTTATTTTCATTTAAAAAAAAAAAAAAAATTAAATACTTTTTAATCTCAAACGCTCGTTTTGTCTTGCTCTGCCTGAACTCTGTGTATTCTGGTTCAAGACAGTTGAATGCGTATGTCGAAAAACTCGATCGTATTTTCTCCCTCAACTTCAAAAATCATTTCAAAATCATCCTACATCGCTGCAGAAGTTCCGACCCAGTCTTTGCAAAGTGAACATGCAAAGAAGATCAAACACCCTTAACAAAAAAGGTAAAACAGCGATATAGGAAGATTTTGAAGTTGAGGGAGAACATGAGATGGGAGTTTTTCAACATACCCTAACTGTCATGAACCGGAAAAAACAGGTCGGGAAGAGCAAGACAAGACGAGCGTTTGACATTAAAAAGTATATAAATTGCATTATTTTTATGAAAATAACCAATCGTTTTGCTAGATAAGACCCTTCTTTCTCAACTGGGATCTTTTACAACTGCATTTGGGCATTTGAAGCCGCATTTAAACTGCATTTTGGAAGTTCAAACTCGGGGCACCATATCAGTCCATTATATGGAGAAAAACCCTAAAATGTTTTCCTCAAAAAAACATAATTTCTTTACGACTGAAGAAAGAAAGACATTAACATCTTGGATGACAAGGGAGTACATTATCTATGAATTGTTGTTCTGGAAGTGGACTTCTCCTTTAAGATTGCTGAAAGAAGTCTCATGCTCATGAAGTCTCCATTTATTTAATAAAAAATACGGTAAAAACAATAAATTGTAAAATATTATTAGAATTTTAAATAGCAGTTTTTCTGTTTTAATATATTTGAAATGTAATTTCTTCCTGTGATGCGAAGTTGAATTTTCAGCGTCACTACTTCAGTCTTCAGTGTTACATGATCCTTCAGAAATTACTCATTTTGCTGCTCAAGAAATGTTTTATATTTATCAATGTTGAAAACAGTTGTGCTGCTTAATATTTCTGTGTAAACATGATGCAATTTTTTGAAGATGAACAGAAAGTTAAACAGAACGTTTATCATTATGTCTTTACTGTCACTTGTTTATTACTTTTTATTTAATGTTTCTGGGTATTGTATGTTTAATATGCAATATTGTAATATAATATATAAAATACAGTATACTAGATGTTCTTTTGTACGTAACATCTAATAGATCATCTTGTGCTCTTTTTTGTGCCAGGGTTGACTGCAGTGGCCTTCAGAGTGGGCACAGCTTTTTTCTGAAGGGATTTACAGTGAACTGCAGGTGTCATGGCCTTGTGGGCTGTATGGTACTATTGTGGGAGGAACAATGGCACAGAAAGCTTGGGAACCGCTGCTTTGCTTTGTTCTCGGCTATTGTCTGTTCCCAGGATGTCCTTCAGGAAAATTACAAAAAAGGTCAAGCAACTGACACACTACATTACCTTCACAAGACGATGAAATGATTGACAGGGGAAGACAAAGGAAATTGTGATTCTTAAACCTCGCCCCATCAAGATTTATGGACGTACGTTTTTAGTTTTATTTCTGAGAGATACACTGAAAAAAAATTGGTGTAGAAACAAGTTTCACACAGAAACTGCTAGCAAAATTTCACAAATAATTACAAAGTACAGCAACACATTGACATATGTGACCCTGGACCACAAAACCTGTCATGAGGGTCAATTTAAAAAACAAACAAAAAAGAATTGGTTGAATAAATAAGCTTTATATTGATGTATAGTTTGTTAGCATAGGACAATATTGGGCAGATATACAATTATTTTAAAAACTGGAATCTGAGGGTGATTTTCTCATCTAAATATTGAGAAAATCGCCTTTAAAGTTCTTGACAATGCATATTACTAATCAAAAATTACATTTTGATGTGGTGGGAAATTTACAAAATATCTTCATGGAACATGAGCTTTACTTGGCAAGCCCATGACATCAATTACACAGAAAGAACTGAGCGAGCCAGCCAGGAGTCGAATATCCTAATGATTTTTGGCATAAAAGAAAAAACTATCATTTTGACCCATACAATGTATTGTTGGCTGTTGCTACAAATATACCCATGCTACTTATGACTGGTTTTGTGGTACAGGGTCACATATATGTAAACTTAGATGTAAACTTAAAAAAAAATTAGAAAGACTAAAATAATAGTGTCTTGTAAAATGTACTCCAATACGCTTTGTTTTATTTAAACTTAAAAAGTCTTATTTCCCCTCAGAATTCTGTAATACAAACTCGCAGTTCTGAGAAATTAAGTCAGAATTGTGTGATATACAGTAAACTAGCAGTTGTGAGTTATAAAGTCAGTATTGCATGATATAAACTTGCAATTCAGAGAAATAAATTCACAAAATTCACAATTCTGGCTTTTTTCTGAGAATTGCGAGTTTATATTAGACAATTTTGGCTTTATAACATGCAGTTGTAAGTTATTAAGTTATTAAGAATTGTGAGATATAAACTTACAATTCTGAGAAATAATGTTTTTTCCCCCTCAGAATTGGACACACAATTCCGAGAAAAAAGTCAGAATTGCAGGGCATGAACTTGGAATTGTGAGGGGAAAAAGTCCGAATTGTGAAATAGAAACTCATTTATATCCTGCAATTCTGACTTTAGAACTCTAAATTGTAAGTTTATGTAATGTGATTCTGAGAGAAAAAAAAGTTTATATCTCACAATTTTGACTTCATTTCTCAGAATAGTGAGTTTATATCTTGCAGTTCTGACTTTATAACTTTCAATAACTTTTCAATCCTGAAAAAAAAAGTCTGTGAGTTTGTATTATGCAGGAAAAAAAGTCAGAACTGCGGGATGTAAATTCGCAATTACCTTTTTATTGTTTATTCAGTGGCGGTTATGGGCTTCCATATTAAAGTGCACTGACTTTAACTAGATTTTAAGATATGGAAATGTGAGTGCTGCTGTCAGTCAAAAACTGCCACAGTGATACTGGTGGTTTTGTGGAAGGTTGCCAGGCTGTTGCAGTATGGTTGCTTAGGTCTAAACTCAAGAAACCAGTCTGTCAGATTGAACCAATACAAGCCTTCACTGATGTGGAAGATGTGACTGAACCAGCCAGTCATTACTTAAGCTACATTAGGGTGTTAGGATGTTATTTCTCTGCTTTTCAGAAGCGCTCAGACATTGCAAACACATACAAAAGCTGTGCCTCAAACTTGGCGTGAGTCAGTTGATGTTGTGTAATTCCTTGCATATGCATGGCCGAATATATTTTGTATGAAAGACATGCTCTGTTATATGTTTATGTACTACCCTTCAAAATTAAAAATTTTGGGGGCAGTATTTTTTTTGTTTTTGTTTCCTTTTTTTTGGCATGGATATATTAAATTGATCAACGGTGACAGCAAAATATTTAGAATTTTACAAAGTTCTGAATAAATACCTTTCTTTTGAACATTCTATTTTAAGCAGCACGTCTATTTTTAACATTGACAATAATAAGAAATCACCATATTAGAGTATATATGTGTGTATTTTATTAAACACAAATGCAGTGTCTTTCAGTGCGACACTGAGAAAGCCCTCTGGGTGTCCTTGCTTTCGCAGTACTGAGCATTGTTAGAAGACCTTTTATTTATGACTACTGTTCCTCCATTTTTTTCCTAGGGAAATGATGCCTTTTACTCGTCAAAGCTATTTATAATTAGGAGTGACCGTTGCATGTTGGGAAGGCAATTACAACAGGATGTGACCCATGTCCACGTGTACAGTTTTCAAAGCAGGGCAGAGAGAAGCCCAAATGAATCAAAACAGTCCTCCCCAGTAACAAGTGCCTGAAACCAAAACGCAGAAACCGGGATTGGGGTCAGAGGTCAGATGTTAGTGTAAACAACTTTAAGAAGCTCATTATAAAAGAAAATGATGAAACATCAACTTCTGAGAACAGCTGACAGCGCACATGTGTTACTGGCTGTGTTTTGACACGCTTAATCAGTTTGATAAATTAAAAATTTATTTTGGTTGCAAAAAAGAATTTTCTTAAAGGTATAGTTTACCCAAAAATGACAATTCTATCATTAATTACTCACCCATCTTAATTTGTGACATAAGGGGGGAGTCATTAATGACTGAGTTTTCATTTTTGGATAAACTATCCTGTTAATTTGTGTTTTTGTCCAAATATCTAAACCAAATGTAAAATAATTTTATTTAAAATATATCTAATATATCTGTTTTTTGTCTAATCCCTCTACGACAATCAGAATGTTTAATATGTGTGCATGTAATATAATGAAAGCTTGTGTAAAAATTTTGTAGCAAATTTGAGTACAATTGTTTTTAGTTAAACAACTGCATGACCTTTAGCCCATATGCATATTTTGCTGTAGACCGAAAGATGGCTGCCGCTCCTCATACCGTTCCTTATTCAAGCGCAAGTCATAAAACCAAAAGACAAAACAAACACAAACAGTTGTGGGCGACTGACCTTGCCAAACTTTTAGGGAAAGACAGCTGGAACAGTACTTGATGTCGTTTCAACAAAACCCCTTTAATTAGAAAATAGCAGCCTAAGAAACTGGATGGGGACATGGAACCCGAGCTTTGTTTATTAAACATTTACTCATAGTTTATTTATTTTTGTATATTAAGTAGCGCTAGTTATCCTTTCATAATTGAAAGGAACGCTAACACAACAAAAGCGTAATTCCCAAAAGAAAATGTATGCTTCGGCACCAAAGGGTGATGGGAATGCTGGGATACGCACCTTCATCTAAGCTTTTGTTTGTGTCTGGCTATCATCAGTATCATTACAGTGCTAATCTGGGTGTGGTTGGCAGGAAGAGACTCGGCCCAGTGTACCCAAAACAAAGGCTGGAGCAGCGAACCCAGAGCTTCAGCAACTACAAAGCAGAAATCGGTGTGGTTGATGAGTTTACTGTGAGTTTTCCAAAACATTTTCTTCTGTACGCTTAAACATAAAGGTTTCTAAGGGGAGGTTTCACAGTCATGCTGTAGAACAGCCATTTTGTGCTCCTCAAAGGACCTTTCAGTGAATAGATCCTAAAAGAAGCGTTTTTTCTTAGAACCTTTTTCCACTATTAAGAACCTTTTGTTTAAGGGAAAGGTTCCATTGATGTTAAAGGTTCTCTGTGGAATCGTAAATAAAGGAACTAGGAATAAAGATGCTAGCCTCAGTGAATTTAGAGCATGGATACTAAGACAAAGTTGCAGACAGTTGGCCATATTATAAGATAAAATTATGGTAAACCAGTATAAATGCTGAAAATAGGCAGGGAGAGGAGTCTGTTGCAGATGTGAGATAAATGCTGTTCCTCTGAACGGAACCCATGGGATTAAAAGAGAGACATTTCTGGTTTGATGGCAGAGCCAAACCCTCAGAGACAAACAGCACACCAAAGAAAATCTGCAGCCTGTTGCACTTATTCTCAGTCTTTGCAGTCAGAGAATGAAGTGCAATTATGAATTGAATTTATGCAACTGGAATGTCGTTTTATGACATTTTATGCCCTGTCTGCATGCCTCATAAATGTGAAATGTTATTTCTGATATTGGATATGTCTTTCATATCTTGTTTTCTCATCTTTGACTTTTCTTATCCTGACTTTTTAGTGATTCATTTTACGCCAGTGATGTATGGAAGCCTGATTCCACAAAAAACAAGGTAATTGGGACTTTATTTCTCTTAATTGCAACTTTATATTTTAGGTTTGTGACTATTTCTCATAACTGTGACTACATCTCACTAACAAGACGTCATATTTCACTACAGTAACTATATAAATTAATATATATAAATGCATATATAAACTACCCTAAAATTGGGATTGGGAAAATTGAAATAAGATTTATTTTATTTTATTTTATTTTATTTTATTTTATTTTACACAAAAAATGATATTGACATTGTTAGGGGAAAATATATAAGGGTCATAAATAAGGGTCAGTTTTATGATATAAAAAAAATCTGCAATCTGAGGGTGCAAAAAAGCAAAATGCTGAGAAAATCCCCTTTAAAGTTGTCCAAATGAAGTTCTTAGCAATGCATATTACTTAATTAAAAATTAAGTTTTGACATATTTACAGTAGGAAATTTACAAAATATCTTCATGGTACAAGATCTTTACTTAATATCCTAATTGTTTTTGGCATAAAAGAAAAAATTATCATTTTGACCCATACAATGTATTTTTGGCTATTGCTACAAATCTACCCGTGCTATTTAAGTCCAGGGTCACATATATAAGTTACCCTAAAATTGGAATTGGGAGTTATTTTATTTTATTTTATTACATAAAAATGTACATTGACATTGTTAGAGAAAAACATTTATTTTAAATAAATGCTGTTCTTTGAACTTCAAGGAATTCTGAATTATGTTTCCACAAAAATGTTAAGCAGCACATTCATTTTTTTAAATACGTAATAGAATGTTTTTTAAGCACCAAATCAGCATATTAAAATGATTTCTGAAGGATCACGTTGAATAGTGATGCTAAAAATTCAGCCATTTTTCCATTTTGGAAATAAATTAATTTTTGGAAATAAATTGTAATAATATTTTACAATATTACTGTTTTTACTCTATTTTTCATTAAACATATTCAGCCTTCCCAGGTGAAAAAGTGCACTTTTAAAATGCATTTTAAAGTGCTCTATTTTAACACACTAATTTTGTACTTAATATAGTAAAATTATTCTTTAGCACTTCTTCAGATTATCTTAAGAACATCTAAGTGTACTCAAATGGGTTGAAAAGATGGTATACTCAAGTATACTTCAAGTGGTAACAAAATGTGTTTTTAATATGGAGATAGAATGTTAAAAACACATTCTAATTTGTGTTCATGGTGTTCCAAAATAACACACTTTGATGTTCTTAAGATTATCTTAAGAATTTTATCTTAATATTTTTTAGTTTATTAAGTGCAAAATTAACGTCTGAAAGCCGAGCACTTTAAGTACATTATGTTCAAACTTTTTTTTCGCCTGGGTTGGTAAGATAAGCATTTCAAAAACATTTTAAAAATCTTACTGACCCCAAACTTTTGAACAGAAGTGGATCTCATATATAACTTTTTTCACTTAATTGTGATTTTATATCTCTAATTTGTTCTTTCCTCCTCATAATTGCAGCGATATTGTGACTTATCTGATTTAAAACCTATTCAATTATGTTTTATCTTATAACATTTGTATTTTTACTCTCAAGGCAAAAATAGGCTAAATAAAGAAATGTCGGTCTTAAACATGCGTTTGTTTCTGATATCACAGAATATTATGTTCTCTCCATAGAGTTTCTTGTAAGGTTGTGTCATTATGAGCAAACTCTTCCTTTTCCCCTGCTCTCACACAAACAACTCACCTATCAACTTCATATCAGGAAGTTCATATCCCGACAACGTGATAGCTAATGATATACCGGCTGTGAGCACCTCTTTCCTTAGCTCTTTGTGATTGTTTTCAGAATGAAACTACTAGGATAAAATATATTTCCCTCTGCTTTCATTAAACCAACAGTGATAACACTGTATCAACATGATAACATTGACATATTGGATGTTGTGTCACCCCAGGGAGGCATGAATCAGACGTTGTAACGTCCAGCTACATGAGTCGTCTGCCTTGGAAACCTGCCCCGATGTTTTGCACATCATCTGTCATGGCGTTGACTTTCATTTGTCTTCATGAAAATAGTTTAGACGTGAGTTTGCCAAACGGTTATGAGGGCTTTAGACTCATGTAAAAGATTTAGTGCCACACTGAGAGAAAATACCCTGAAAGAACAATTTCAGCTCGTACCGATCCACTGAAATGACTTTTGGCAAACAGGGGTGTGCTGTTTTGCTGTGAGTTGTGAAAACAGTGTGTCACTGGTGGGGTCCCGGCTATGATCCGACCCAGTGGGGAACAACACAAACCTCTTAACGTCATTATTACATTAGCTTTTAATGGGCTGAATTTTGCCAATTACTTACGGAACAAACGACAAAATAAACAACGCAAGGTTCTTGGTGGTAATATTAGCGCACTGAAGATGTCATGTTATTGTGCTATAAACAAATTGAAAAATAATTGAATTTAGATTTCATCAGTGAGGAGAACTTGTTCTCACCCTGCTATCTCATTTCTAGCATTGTTCTGACTTTCCATTGTGATTTAAATGAGGCCAGGAAGGATTAAAATGAGTAATTCTCGAGCAAAAGTCCTGTTTATTTTATTCGAGTGTATTCAGAATATGAAATATGAATGGGATTGGGGCTATTTTGTCATGGAATTTTAGCTCGACACGTAACAGTAGTGTAAGCTCTTCCGTTTGGTTTCCTGTAAGGAATGCAGAGCAGACAGTCACAAAGATGTGTTCACCTCTTGTTGCATCAATATATTTCTGTGTAATTGGCAAGAAGGCATAAGCTAAATTTGATCATATGATTGAAAATAAAATCATACAACTTGTCTCCGTGGTTTACGTAACCCTTCCTACAATAGTACAGGAAGGAACAAAGATTACATAATGATGATTTGAATTGAATCATTTTATTCATTTGAAGCTTATCAACAAGTTTTTTTTATTTGTTCAGTGAAATATAAATGATCATAGATAGATAGACAGATAGATAGATGAATGCATGGATGGAAAAAATAGAAAGAACAATAGAATGATAGAACAATAGAGAAAATGATGGATGGATGAAAAGAACAATGCAATGATAGAACATTAGAAAATGCGATAGATCAAATGAAGGATGGATGGATGGATCGATGGATAGAAAGAACAATAGAACAGTAGAGAGAACGATGGGTGGATGATAGAATGATGATGGATGGATGGAAAGAACAACAGAGTGATAAATAGAACAATACAAAAAATTACAGATTTAAGAAACAATGGATGGATGAATGGAAGAACAATAGAATGATAGATAAAACATCAGAGAACATTATAGATTGAATAAACAGTGGATGGGTGGAAAGAAAAATAGAATGATATAGAACAACAGAGAAAATGATAGACCGAACAGAAATTAGATGGGTGAATGGATGAAAACAACAGATTGAAGTAACGATGAATGGAGGGAAAGAACAGAGAATGATAGATAGAACAATAGAGAAAATGACAGATTGAACTAACAATGGATGGATAGAAAGAACAACAGAATGATTGAACGAATGTTGGATGGAAGGATGGATGGATGGATAGAGCAATAGAACTATAGAGAAAATTATGGATGATAGAACAAGGTTGGAGGGATGGATGGAAAGAACAATAGAATGATAGAACAATAGAGAAAATGATAGATCGAATGAACGATGGATGGATGGATGGATGGATAGAACAACAGAGAAAATGATGGATGGATGGATGGAAAAAACAATTAGAATGATAGAAAACGATATATCAAATGAACGATGGATGGATGAAAGGATGGATAGAAATAATACAACAATACAGAGAAAGATTGATGGATGGATGGATGGATGGATGGATGGATAGAACAACAATGATAGAACACTAGAGAAAACAATAGATAGATCGAATGAACAATGGATGGATGAATAGAAGGATGGATAGAAACAACAATAGAATGATAGAGAGAATGATAGAATGAACAATGTATGGATAGACAGAACAATGATGAATGGATGAAAAGAATGATAGATTGAACAATAGAAAAAACGTTAGATCGAATGATGGATGGATGGAAGGATGGATAGAAATAACAATAGAATTATAGAGAGAACGATGGATGGATGGATAGAAAGAAAGAACAATAGAAAGAACAATGTATGAATGGACAGAACAATGATGAATAGATGGAAAGAGTGATAGAACAATAGAGAAAATGATAGATCAATGGATGAAAGAATGGATAGAAATAACAACAGAATGATAGAGAGAACGATGGATGGATGGATGGATGGATAGAAAGAATAGAAAGAGCAATGTATAGATGGAGAGAACAATGATGAATGAATGGAAAAAATGGTAGAACAATAGAGAAACCGATGGATTGATGGATGGATAGACAGAAACAAAATTACAGAACAATAGAATGACAGAATGAGTGATGGATGGATGAATGAATTGCTAGAAAAATTATAGAACAGTAGAATGATAGATAGAACAATAGAGATAATAATATAACAAATGATGGATGGATGGATGAATAGATACAAAGAAAGAATCATAGAACAATAGAGAGAATGATAGAATGAAAGATGGATGGATGAACAGAACAGGATGGATGGATGGAAGAATGGGTAGAAATAGCAATAGAGTGAAAGAGAGAACGATGAATGGATGGATAGAATGAATAGAAAGAGCAATGTATGAATGGACAGAACAATGATAAATGAATGGAAGGAATGATAGATAGAACAATAGAGAAAATGATGGATTGATGGATGGATAGACAAACAAATTACAGAACAATAGAATAATAGAATGAATCATAGATGGATGAATGAACTGATAGAAAAAATTATAGAACAGAAGAATAATAGATAGAACAATAGAGATGATATAACAAATGATGGATGGATGGACGAATAGAAGGAAGGATGAATGAATAGATACAAAGAAAGAATCATAGAACAATAGAGAGAATGACAGAATGAAAGATGGTTGGATGAACAGAACAGGATGGATGGATGGATAGAAATAAAAGAATGATAGAGAGAACGATGGATTGGATGGATGGATAGAACAATGATGAATCAATGGAAAGAATGATAGAATAATACAGAAAACGATGGATTGATGGATGGATAGGCAGAATCAAATTACAGAATAATAGAATGAATGATGGATGGATAGATGGATGAATTGACAGAAAAAAATTATAGAACAGAAGAATGATAGATAGAACAATAGAGATAATGATCTAACAAATGATGGATGGATGGATGAATAGAAGGATGGATAAATGAATAGATACAAAGAAAGAATCAGAACAATAAGGAGAATGACAGAATGAAAGATGGATGGATGAACAGAACAAGATAGATAGATAGATAGATAGATCAGTGTTAAGACACACAAGTTCATTTACCATTTACAGAGTACTGTTCCCACTGCAGACTCATTCAAGAACGTAACACAGTACCAAATTATTTTTGCAATTTTCACAGGCAAACACTAATTTAATTTTGCTCAGTTACAGTAACATGCCATGAGAGTTTTCCTAGCATGTCAAATCTCAGAGTTTAATGAGTTTATTCCTCCCCCGCTTTCTCTTTCTTTCTCTGTTTATGATCTCCGGGCAGTGGCGTGGAGCTGTGTACATACAAACGGTTAATGTGTGGTGTCACACGCACATACGCACCAAACACAGCAGAGTGTGTCTGTTTGCTGTGGTGAGGGAGCACTGACGTGTGTGGCACCAGCATGTGAAGGCCAGTGGGCTGAGTGTGGCCGTTCCAGTCAAGTGCGTACGACTTTGGGAAGGTAATGAAGTGTCTTATTGGTGTTTTGTGAGTGTGTGTGTGTGTGTGTGTGTGTGTGCAGTCCAGCACGTTTAACGTACATTGTCCCAAGTGCACTCTTCTGCACAAGTAGTTCAACTTCCTGTGGCTGCTCCTCTGTGGGAAGAAAAATAAAGCCCTGCTGCAGAAAAGGCCATGGGAGATGTCAGGGTTAAAGACAGACCTTCGGGTTTGTAGGAAAGGTTGTTTACACATGCGCAAGCATCAAGGCCAAAAGAAAGAAAATGCTAAACATTTGAAACTATTCTCTTTGCCAATTCAATCCCCCAGTTCAAGTATTTGTTCCTCTGTGGTGCTTTTTTACAAGCTTTCAGAAGAGCAATTAAAATATTTGTTTAGCCACTCACAATATAATTTAAAGATACCAGCTTTCTTGTAGTGGTATTTTTGCACAGCAGAGTTTGAGGTTAGAACTAATTGTTTGTCTTGAATGAATTTTGCTCAAAGAAAACAAAGCCTGTTTTTAGGATTATGAAGGTTTTTGAAGGTTTATGAAGTGTGACAATTTCATGACAAGCAAATATTTTTGCATTATTGTACTAATTGTTGTTCTGCCTTTAATTAAAAAAAAATAAAGTAAATGTATATAAAATAAAATAAAAACAAATAAAATACTACAGTGTCCGGTATATAATATATGCTTTACAGCATTTTATTAATCTTTGTAAATGTTAAAAATACATTAAAAATACAATTCTTCATTGCTTGTTCATAGTAGTTCACAGTGCATTAAGTAATGTTAACAAATACATTTTATACAAAAAGTACAAAAAAATGCATTATTAAATGTTGAAATTGACATTGACTAAGATTATTAAATGTAAAGTGTTACCAATATCCTATTTTTATTCATATATATATATATATAAAATATCTTATATAGATAGATTATTCCATTTAAAATTGTTACAGTAAAATCACCACTGAGAGTTAGGGAAGTTGCAAAAAAAAAAAAAAAAAAAAAAAAATACAGAAAAATTAAACAACAAAAAAATAGCTTACATAGATAATTATATTACAAAAAACAACAACAACAAATTTTTGACAATTTAAAAAAAAAATTATATATATATATATATATATATATATATATATATATATAATTAATGAATAAATAATTTAAAAAATAGCTTATAAAGATTTTTACATTATCACAGTGAAATCACCACTGAGAATAATGTGAACAAATTAAATTAAATAAATAAATAAATAAAAATAGCCTATATAGATTGATTATTACATTTTAAATTATTACAGTAAAATCACCACTGAGAGTAATGGGAGTTGCAATAATAAAAAAAAAAAAGTAAAGTCTTTTATGTCTACAAATTTAAATACAAAATAGCCTATAGATTATTACATTTTATATTATTACAGTAAAATTACCACTTAGAATAATGGGAATTTAAAAAAAAAAAAAAAAGTTATTTCAAAAAGGTCTTTCATGACTACAAATTTCAATACAACTGAGAATAATGGGAGTTGCAAAAAAATTATTTTATGTTTACAAATTTAAATAAAAAAATGAATAAAATTAACACTGAGAATAATGGGAGTTGCAAAAAAAATTTTTTTTACAGTATTTTATGTCTCTCTCTCTCTCTCTCTCTCTCTATATATAATCTACATTATTACAGTAAAATTACCACTGAGATTAATAGGAAAAACAATAACAACATATTTTTGCAGTCTACAAATGTACTTTTTTCTTTTTTTTTATAAATAGCTTATTTAGATAGATTACTACATTTAAAATTATTACAGTAAAATTACCACTGAGGATAATGGGAGTTGCAAAATAAATAAATAAAATTCAGTTCAAATTTCTAAATACAAAAATATCTATTTTGTCATGAATATGAATAAAGTATTTATGACTTTGTATAATAATTGTCATTTAAAAGACAGAATTATTCAGTAATGCGTATGTTTGTGAATGCTGGGCTGTTGTTGGAGAACATTATCCCAGGACCTGTAAAAAAATGGGGCCCTCTAACTGTGTCTTTCCGGCTCCCATGAATTTAAGTGACATCCCTAGTGAAAGACCATTTCGGTGCACAACCGTTTTGCAGATTTCTGCAGCACAAGCAAACGAAAACCACACTGAACAGACACTGAAATAGAAAACAAAGGCGAAAAAAAGCACTGTCATTTGAAAACCCTGACAAAGCACACTTTTAAACCTCTTCCCTGAGGCAGTCCAGTAACATCCACAGAGACATCCCGAAAACAGTCATTCTCGGCGAGAAAATATGGAGGCTTATTTTGGCCTCCAGACCTTCTTGTCAAACAGTGAGCGTGTGCACATCCTCTCTCGAGGCGTGCTGACGTAACAACACGTTGACACTTCACGTTCCAGCGACTGTCAGGCATCGACGCTGGCTTCGTTTCCTTCCCATTGCACAGAGAAATCTGATCCCAGGTCAGGTTTTGAAGTGTGGACGTCAACCAGGGAATTTAACATGTTGAGGAGATCTTGGCAGGACAAAACTGTGTTTTCAGGATGCTAAAGCATCAGCACAGTCACCCTTCTGCCGTGCAACTTTTATATGGGACACGAAATTGGGCCACGTATGTGTTGACAAGCTGTAAAGTGAGATCCAAAAGCCTTTTCCCAGTGTGGCTGTAGCTTTATTAACATTCCGGTTGCATTCGGGTACAGCGCCGTTATTGAAGGCCACCCATTAGTCGTGGAGGCAGGAGCCGAGGACTTTGCCAATCAAGCTTTCTCGGCTGTTGCCTGGAGACGGCGTCTGCCGAGAAGCGGAAGCGGATATCGCGCGTGCTGGGGTTCGGTGTCGCACATGAGAGGGAGAACAGACTCTAATCTTCTTCCTGTTGATTCCACTTAGGATTCACAAACTGCCTCTTCCCACGTTGACACAAATACTTGGGCCCATGTGACATCCTGTGTGGAAAAGGCGAACAATAACGGACTGCTACGTCAAGACCTGGGAACTGCGCTGTGAGAGACGTACCATCACACCTCAAACACATCAAGCCAGTTCCGCCCTCGGCTCGTCAGTGTTTAGTGTCTGGTCACCGAGGTTCATTTCCCGCAATATTACAAAGGAATGTGTCACCACAGACTTTTTTTATTGTATTTTTTTCCTGTGAATACTTCAGTGGTAGTATAGAAAGCAAACTTTACATAAATAAGATAGAAAATATTGTTTTTTAATTTAGTTAGTTAGTTTTGGGGTACATTTTGGGGTAAAGATATAAAGTTATTAAAGAATGGCTATTAAAAATAATTAAGAATAGGTATTAAAATGAATAAAATATACAATTAACATCAAATAATTAATTTAAAATAACATTAAAATAAAATAAAAAAATGTAAAAATAATAAAAACAATATAAAACAAAAAAATATATTTGGGGTAAAGATATGGCTGAAGATATTAAAAGTAATAAAATAAAAGTAATTAAATTAAAATAACAATAAGATATAAAATGCCATTTTAAAAATAATAATACAAAAAACAATATGATATAATATTATTTAGTTAATAAGCATTAATTAGAATGCAAATAATATAAATAACATGTATTGACTATAAAATATGTTCTCTAACAAGTTTTTTTCCTTAGAATTGCCTACCTGCATTTTGATGTAAATATATATCTAGATATGGCTAAAGATATTAAAATTAATAAAATAAATATCTAGAAATTAAATTAAAATAGCATTTAAAAATAAAATTTAAAATAATAAAAACAATATGATAAAATATAAATAACAATATAATATAAATAGTAATTCTAACACAAATAACATGTATTGACTATAAAATATGTTCACGTATATATATAAAATATATCTATTCATATTTTGGGGTAAAGATATAGCTCAAGATATTAAAGAATGGCTAAAGATATTAAAATTAATAAAATAAACATCAATTAATTTAAAGTAACATTAAAAGATAAAATAACATTTAAAAATAGTTACAACAATATGATAAAAATATAAATAAATAATGATTATAATACAGATAATATAAATATTATTTGGTGAAAGATATTAAAAGATATGGCTAAAGATATTAAAATTATATTTATATATATATATATACACTACCGTTCAAAAGTTTGGGGTCAGTAAGACTTGTAATAGTCTTTAAAGTAGTCTCTTATGCTCATCAAGGCTGCATTTATTTGATTAAAAATATAGAAAAAAAAACAGTAATATTGCAAAATGTTTTTACAATATAAAATAATGTTTTTTATTTGAACATACTTTAAAGTAGAATTTATTCCTGTGATGAAAAGCTGAATTTTTATCAGCTGTTACTCCAGTCTTAAGTGTCACATGATCCTTCAGAAATCATTCTAATATGCGGATTTATTATTAGAATGATCAGTGTTGGATAATATCAACAGTTGTGCTGCCAAATATTTTTTGGAACCTGTAAATTTTTTTTTCAGCATTCTTTCATGAATAACAAGTTTAAAAAGTACAGTGTTTATTCAAAATATAAATATTTTATAACAATGCAAATTATTTATTATTAACTTTTAATAAACTTTTAATTATTAACTTAATACATCCTTGGTGAATAAAAGTATTTAAAAAAAAAAAAAAAGAAACAATAAAAATGTACTGACCCCAAACTTTTCAGTGTATATATATATATATATATATAATGATAATATAAATATCATGTAAAACTCTAAAATATGTATGAATAAAATAAACAAAGTAATTAGATTAAATAATATTAAAATAAATTAAACTTTTAAAAATAATAAAAACAAATATAAACAACATGTATCATCTATGGAATATATAATCTCTATCTCTAACTACAATTATCTACCCACATTTTGGGGTAAATGTATGGCTAAAGATATTAAAGAATGGCTAAAGATATCAAAATAAATAAAATAATAAAATAAATATCAATTAATTAAATTAAAATAACATAAAAAAACTAAAATAATAAAACCAAAATTAATATAAATAATAGTTATAGTACAAATAGTATAAAGAAGACAATTAATATAATATTATTATCATTTATCTAAAAAAAAAAAAGTGACTGAAATAATATTATTTGTACTCTTTCATAAAAACATGAAAATTCAGTAGATTATGTTAAAATTCCGATATGATTTTAATCGTTGTATACTGAGGCAGAAAATTACCTTTAAAATATACCTTTAAAATGGCCTGTTTGCTAACATTTTGACGTATTTAAAACTAGATATTTTTAGGATAATTTTATGTCAGAAAATAGTTTTAGTGTATCTACTTGGTCTTATGGCCAAGAGAGAGCGAGCAAGCGAGCAAGAGAGAGAGCTTTGCACCTCTAATGCTTTAAAAAATTTAAAAATAAAAAAAATTAAAAAGGTCATAGGACATAGTGTACATGGAAACTGCCTGGTAAATTGTACGGATTAAAAAAAAGAACACATTTTACGCCTTAGTGATTGCTGAAAGTGTTAAAATGATGAAAGCCACGGACCTTAACTACCCCTCGGTTGTTGGTACATTGCTTAATGCTCTAAAAACGTGTTAAATAACAGTGCTGGAGCCAGAGTACTTATGCAGTGGATTTTCTCAGGAGCAATTAGCTTTTTATGCCAGATCTGCCAAGATAAACAAAATAGTGCTCGGTTTGTTTACAGTAGTGGCAGTTTTTTCTGTACCCCTCTCTTTTAGTACATTTCTCCATGTCTTTTTTTGATTCTCACTTTCTCTGTTTTGTTCTCTTGCCGTGTAGATGGAGTGGAAATAATAGCGCTAATGATGCTCGTGTGTTTGGTAAAACTGACTTCACCTTTGACCTCTGATGTCACCCACAATAATGTCAAAACTCAGGTGCTCATTCTGTTAAAGTAACAGTTTACTGGAAAAAAAAAGAAGTTGTTGTTCCAAACCTGACTTTAGGAAAAAATAAAGTAATGTTCCTGTTGTTTTTTCCAAATGCCGAACATTCATAACATTGTGAACTTCTTTTTCATGGAAGAAATTCATTCAGGTTTGAAATGACTGAAGGTGAGTCTGATTAAACGATGACAGATTTTTTTAGTTATGGGCGAACTATTGCTTGCACAATCTGATTTCTGTTTTATATTCCATTAATTTTAACAGCACTCCCATATTATACAAAGGTAAGATTTATTTATTTAAAAACATTTCCAAATAATTAGATCAGTAAAAATGCTAACAATTTCTTTTTCATCTTCACAGCATGTCACATCTGAAGAACATATTAGCATCAAACAGCTCTGCCCAGATCTGTTACCCAGATTTGAGCTGGCCTGAAAGAAACCGCTTTGCGTTTTTATCTTCAGCATTGGAACATGATAAGTGAAAGCATCTCTTTCCCAGTCACGTCGGTGAAGACTGGAGATGTGGCTTTTGGCTGTGACTCAAACCTTTGGCAGATGCAGCTGACGTTGTCATTTAATGCAGTTTCACTGGTAAGCGCTTCGTTTCCGCATACCGCGGTCATTTTGTAAAGATATTCCCTATTAAACAATGCAGTGGTGCCAGAAATTAGTTGCTTTTGGCTATGTTCGTAAAAAGATGATTAAGGAACACATGTTTAGCATGACTTCACTGACTGCAGTTCATTAAATGATATACTAGAGTGCTTAATTAGTGCTGAGGGAAGCATCACTGTTACTATTGCTTATACTTAGGGTTAGAAATTTCAACAACCCCCTAATTCTAAGTATTAAACATTAGTGCATCATTGTGATACGGACATTGAATCATGCGGCTTATTGGCAAGAAGTATGCTGTTGCTTTTCTAAGGAAATGGGTGTATGATTTTCAACTGTTGAATGATAAAACAGTAAAAGATCCATTAGACTTACACTGATGGAGGGACTTGAATATTTAGAGACTAGAATATCATAAGCTGAGTTGTAGTTGAAACAATAAGATTTGATTAAAATGTTTAAAAATGCACTCGGAGGATCAGTTACCACAACTTAAATAAATGCATGCTTGCAAGTTTAAATATATATTGGAATTACATTTTCATCACATTTCACCACTCAATTATCTTGCAGTTGTGACCCTGGACCACAAAACCAGTCTTAAATCGCTGGGGTATATTTGTAGCAATAGCCAAAAATACGTTGTATGGGTCAAAATTATTGATTTTTCTTTTATGCCAAAAATCATTAGGAAATTAAGTAAAGATCATGAAGATATTTTGTAAAATTCCTACTGTAAATATATCAATACTTAATTTTTGATTAGTAATATGCATTATTAAAAACTTTAAAGGTGATTTTCTCAATTTCTCAAACCCTCAGATTCCACATATTCAAATAGTTGTATCTCGGCAAAATATTGTCCTATGGAAAGCTTATTTATTCAGCTTTCAGATGATGTATAAATCTCAATTTCGAAAAATTGACCCGTATGACTGGTTTTGTAGTCCAGGGTCACAATTGGTTAGAACAACTATTAAATTAAAGGGATAGTTTAGACCCTAAAATGAAAATTCTCTCATTAATTACTCACCCTCATGTCGTTCCAAACCTTTGTTCATTTTTGGAACACAAATAAAGATATTTTTGATAAGATCCAAGTGTTTTCTGATCCTGCATAGGCAGTAATGCAACTGACACCTTCAAGACCCTGCAGGGTAGTAAGGACATTGTTAAAATAGTCCATGTGACATCAGCGATTAAACCGTAAAAAATAACTACTTTATTCAACAACAGCTTCTCTTCCGTGTAAGTCTTTGACACGCGTTCATGAGAGTGACATGCATGTCATTTTTGGGTGAACTATGCCTTTAAATTCCTCTATGCAAATTATGTTCCTCTAAATCAGTTAACTTTGTTGGTTGAATATAATTTCATTAGAAGTTGCCATAAATCAAAAAGACTAATGAAAACTGTTGTTTTTTTTATTATTATTATATAATATAAAAAAATATATTTATTTATTTATTTATTGATTTTAAGAACCAAATCATGTTTTTAAAAAAAAAAAAAAAAAAAAAAAAATTAAAGTGTGTATATACTTTTTATTTGCTGGAAAATGGATGCAGATGAACTACAACAGAAACATATTTACCAAATAAATTTCTTGAGTCATGCAAGCGAATGCACTGTAATCATGAAGTTCCTCTGCAAATTGTTTTTGTGTGTTTTTTTTACATTAATTTAAATGTGCATCTTAAATGGAAACATAGCAAGTCACCAAATGAAAGAGATGACACTAATGGAAAAAAAAATAGTGAATAAACAATTTTCACTTAGAAAATGCTAGTAAATTTCACAAGTAAGAAATGGTAAGTAACACTGAACTAAAAAAACAATTAAATTTTTTTTTTTCAATTTTGTAGTTTTTCTTTTATGCCAAAAATCATTTAGATATTAAGTAATGATCATGTTCCATGAAGATATTTTTTTTTAAAAAGTAATATGCATTGCTAAGAACGTCATTTGGACAACTTTAAAGGCGATTTTCTTAATTTGTTTTGCACCCTCAGATTCCAGATTTTCAAGTAGTTGTATCTCAGCTAAATATTGTCCTATTCTAACAAACCAAACATCAGTGGAAAGCTTATTTATTCTGAGATTTATATTATGATGTATAAATTTCACTATTATTACTGGTTTTGTGGTCCAGGGTCACATATAGCAATGCATTTTTCTTCAAAAATGTCTTGTCATTTATTGATAAGCCTTGCATGTGAGAGTGACTGACAGATTTTCTTGCAGTAGTAAGTCAAAAGTAGCAAACTGAACTAAAATCTAAATTTTGAAGTAGAAAGACTGAAATTGCATTTTTTTTTTCAGTGTAAACAACCCTAGAAACCATACAGCAATGCATTTTTTGCTTCAAAAAATGTTTTGTCATTTATTGCTAAGGCTTACATGTGATAGTTCCTCATGACAGATTTTCTTGCAGTAGTAGGTCAAGTTCTTCCAGTATACTTCCCTCCAATTGAGAGTGGACACCAGCCGGGTGGGAACAATAAGCCCATGCAGTCACCAGCACGTTCTTTCTGGGAATAATTGCCAAAGGTTAGTATCCAGTGTGTATTGTGGTTGTCCAAGGGGCTTGACCCCTCAACCACAACAGAAAAACCTCAACCACAACAGCTGTTCACCTCAAATGGCCCTTCATTCCTCTGCTTCATAGCCAAAGTACTGTACACAAGCACCAACAACAATGCTGTGTATTTCAGGATAGACAGATAATCTTTTTATCCTAAGTACAAGAAAAATGTTGGGCTTTCTCTCACCATTTTTAAAAAATACAAAGCTGTATAATGGGCTTTTCAAAAGAGTTTTGAGGAATAACACGCACATTTTCCCCTCATAGTTCTTTGTATTCTTGTCCTGTAAACATGGGAAAAATAAGCCTTTGATTTTAGGTTCAAAGTGAGAGCCGTACTGGACAAAGTCTCTCAGCGCCCACCTCAAGCCCACAAGCTTGGCATTGACAATAAAGTGAATCTACTCATTTGTGAAGCTATACAGTTTAAAGTTAAAAACGCAACATTTTTAGGTTTGAAATACCACAATCCATTGCACAAAGTGTTTTTACAGTAAAAGAGAACAGAAATGCACAATCTGACGTTTCCAACTGGATCACATGTTAATTAGTTTGGATTTGCTGAACTTCAAATTAACTTCAGTGGCTCTCTTTTTGTGCTCAACTTTGCTTTTTTTTTCAGTTCAAAGGAGCTTGTGAGGAGAACAGAAGATTTAGTGTCAGTTTATTTCTGAGGATTAAAGCACCTCCTTCTGTCCTCCCATCCCCCTCAAATACACTTTCAGACCGGCCCAAGTGTCCACTGAACTGTTTCTTTTAAGAGAACAGAAGTGGCTTCTTTTGCATGCTTAGAAAAGTATAGTAGCATGGCTGAAGCATTGATTTTTTTAAAACTAATAAACCTATAGAAAAATGGCAAATTGTGACAGCCTTTGTGTGAGCTAAATCAGTTAATAGTACAGTTAAAAGTTACATAATGAAAAAAATGACTTATTCTGTGTTTAAGTGGAATAATTGGTTGCTGTCATTTTATTTTCGCAAGTGACAGCAGTGTACCAGTTCTAACACCATGGCAAAAGTTTGAGCAAAGCATGCTAATTGTTCTGTCTTTGGCTGCACAGAACACTATTTAGAGTCCCAACCTCAGAGGAGACAAGAGAGCAGTGGATTTATTGATTTATTTACTGTATATTACGCTACTGCCACACAGATCTAATATAAACATGCAATTTCTTTCCCAGCTGTTTGCCTTCACAAACATAACTTACTTTTTTTGTAACTCCTGGTTGTTTTTGACATAAACTTGTGTGTATTTGACAGTTGAAGCTCAATAAGACATGAAAGAGAAGTTTAGTTTAATACTCACGTGCCGTGTGACAGCCGCTTTCTGTGCGCGTGCTTCAAATGTGTGCACTCAGATATCATAAGTTTAAACAAATATGGTTTAAAACATGTTTTCAGCATAATAGACATGATGATCAAAACCAAACAGATGTTTTTTTAGCAGAGTATCTGAGGTATGAGCTGTAAGGCACAGCCCTATTCGGGAAAAGGGGGGCGGGGAGCAGCAGCTCATTTGCATTTAAAGAGACATGCACGAAAACAGCGTGTTTGTGCTTCTACTCAAAATGAGCATTTTTAAAATTATATTATAAATAATCTGTGGGGTATTTTGAGCTGAAACTTTACAGACACATTGAGAATGCTTGTGAAAAGGGGCATAATATGTACCCTTTAAAGCTAATAAACTTGTAGAAAAATGGCAATCTTTGTGTGAGCTAAATCAGTTAATAGTACAGTTAAGGCTGGACCATTTTGAACACCGAAACATGGCATAATGAGGTGGTGATATGTTATTTATATGCTGTTCAAACATTTATTATTATCACTTATCAAGACTGCTTAATATTTTTGTGGAAACCATTATGCATTTTTTTCTTCTTTTGATCTTTTGATGAATAGAGTGTTAGAAAGAACAGTGCTTATTTGAATTAGAAAATTGTACAAATTTAAGAGTATTTGCTGTCACTTTTGATCATTTGTGACCCTAGACCACAAAACCACAAATCTTGAGTAACACAAAATAGCCAAAAATACATTGTATGGGTCAAAATGATACATTTTTCTTTTATGCCAGAAATCATTAGGATATTAAGTAAAGATCATGTTCCATGAAGATATTTCGATTTTCTCAATATATATTTTTTTTCCACCCTCAGATTTCAAATAGTTGTATCTCGTCCAAATATTGTCCTAGCAAACCATACATCAGTGGAAAGCTTATTTATTTAGCTTTCAAAGGATGTATAATTCTCAGTTTCAAAAAATGTACCCTTATGACTGGTTTTGTGGTCCAGGGTCACATTTTAATGCATCACTGCTGAACTAAAGTATTTATTTATTTGAAAATAAATAAATAAATACTGACCCCAAACTTTTGAATGTTAGTGTATGTACAGACAAATTATAATTATACAGCATTTAGATCCATTACTCTAATATAGGCCTACTGTCAAATATAAGAATACTGTGACTGTCAAAGCAATTAATAAATTAATGACATTGATTCACTAAGGAAAAAAAGTGACTGCCTTTTTGAGCGTGTCATTTACCAAACATTGATTTGTGTAAAAACAAGTGATTTTAAGTAAGAGGGTTTCTTGAGTGAGTCATTAAACCACCGACTTTATGGAATTTTTCAAAAACAGTGATTCATTTTACGAAAAAAATACTACCATAACAGTTCTGCTATGTTTATGCGTGGAGCTACTCTCCTTGACTACTCTCCAAAAACAGACACAGTGACTGATCTAAAATCTAAAATGTAATTCACTCAATATTAAAGGGGTAATTCACCCAAAAATGACATTTCTGTCATTAATTACTCACCCTCATTTCGTTCTAATCTCCTTTGTTCATCTTTGGAACACAAATTAAGATATTTTTGATGAAATCCGAGAGCTTTCTCACCCAACATAGGCAGCAACGCAACCATGTTCAAGGCCCAGAAACATAGTAAGGACATTGCTAAAATAGTCCATCAGAGGTTCGACTGTAATGTTATGAAGCTATGAGAAATGTAACAATTTCTTCTCTTCTGTGTCAGTCTTTACTGCATGTTCATGAGAGAACCACAGTCACGTGTTCTGAAGATGAGTTAAGGTCTTATGGCTTTGGAATGACATGAGGGTGAGTAATTAATGACAAAATGTTCATTTTTGAATGAACTCCTTAACCTCTTACGCAATCACAGCATTCTGTGGTCAAACATTTCTGTGTAATGACCTTTTATAATGTGACCAATTTCCTAGTCACTTTGCGTGGTCCTAAACACCCTGTCTGTTTGCCTGTACATTTCCCCCCCCCCATATTTAGAACCCAAGACCAAAACAAAAATGCTGTGTTTGGATGATTCAGCAGCCAGAGCTTTAAAAGTTCTCATTGCTAACACGATACTCCACAGGATGTCAACCTTTAGCTCTCTCTCCCTCTTTTTTCCTCTCGCGTTCATACACAGAAAGAGGATCACAGCAAGTCCAAGTTCTTTTTTTTCAGTTTGAACCACAGCCCCTTGTTTTTAGTGACCAATTACATCAAGGGTTGTTCAGCACATGTCCAGGTTGCTGCCCGCTCGCTTGGCCTCACATGTGAGGATATACTGAACAAACATGACTCTATGTCCAATTAGAAGGCCACCTTTATTAAAGGATAATACTGAATTGTATAAAAAAGACCCGTGGTTCTTTAAAATCCCAGTTATGTCATCATCAGGGACCCTGGAGGCTTTTTGAAGTATGCATATGGTGAAGCCATGAGGACGGGTATTTTTAATTGTTCATGGTCATTCACCGCAATCACAGCCAGGCCTGTTAGCCATCTTCTTTTTTGTGTGTGTGTGTGTATGCAGAAATGTTGGCCTATTGTTTGTCTCCATGCTCTGGAAATTTCTGATCAGTTTAGATGAATAAGCACAGAGCAGCTCTCGCTCCCTATTGATTGTCGCATAAGCCAAAGGCAGTTAAAAATAAATCCCTGGTGAACCAAATGAGGTGCAATTTGTTTGTTTCTCTTGAAGCTTGTAAAGTGGAACCATGTGAAACAGACTTATATCTAGGAAGACTTTGCAAATAATTGGAAGTTTCAATTCCTGGTTACCACGTTTCAAACATAATTACAAGTTGCAGGCATAGTTCCCTTTGTCTGATGTGGTTCTTTCATTTGCTTGCTGCTGTTTCAGCTCCGAAATCAGCATCAATAAATTCAGTTTTTCATGTTTTATTTATTTACCCATGGCATAAAACTAAAGAGCGAACAAAAGCAATCTTTAATACCTTACAACACACTCTTGAAATGCATGATTGCACTTTAGTATATGGTTTGCCAAAGAGTCTTTTGGTTGTGTTAAAATGTGCCATGCCTGCTTTTTGTTCTGTGAGAACAATTAGAAAGCGAAATGCAGCACACAGAATTGCTTTCTGATTTGGTGCTTGAGCAGAAATAGTTTGATCAGGTGGTCACTACTGACAGCAATTGGGATGTAATGATGCAGAAGACCTGGAGTGGATGTTTTCCTCTGGACATGAGCATTGAGCAACAACACACACTGACTCACACGGACAATGCTCCGGATGTATTTATTTGTACGGCAGCATTGCATTTAGACAACACTTTCTTAATCAAACGATGGATATAGACAATTGATTCATAAATAAGAATGTAACTTGACAATAGAATAGAACAGAAAACTGTAACTAAAACTGCAATAGAATAGAATAATGGTAAATATGCAAACCTTAATAGAATAGAAAAGGATATGATGATGACTAGAGCTTAAAGGGACAGTTTTCCCAAAAATGAAAATTCTCTCTTCAACCTTAAGTTCTTCCAAAACCAATATAAACCGATAGTTCCTTTCTTTTTTTGAACACAAACTAAGATATTTTGAAGAATGGTGGTAACCAAAGAGCTGACGGTAGCCATTGACTTCCATAGTATTTTGCAAGTCAGCACTCTTAAAAATAAAGGTTCCAAAAGGGTGTTTTTGCTGTGATGCCATAGAAGAACCATTTTTGGTTCTCCAAAGAACCTTTTAGTGAACAGTTCCTAAATGAACCATTTTAAAGAACATTTTAAAAATTGAAAAACCTTTTTTTCAACAATAAAGAAACTTTTTCTGCATTTGAAAGGTTCCATTGATGTTTAAAGTTCTTCATAGAACCATTGATGCCAATAAAGAACCTTTATTTTTAAGTGTGAATCTTTCTGAAGGATCATGTGACACTTAAGACTGGAGTAACAGCTGATGAAAATTCAGCTTTGCGTCACAGGAATAAATTCTATTTTAAAGGATATTAACACAAAAAACCATTATTTTGTATTGTAATGGCATTTTGCAGTATTATTGTTTTTTTCTGTATTTTTGATCAAATAAATGCAGTCTTATTGAGCATAAGAGACTTTAAAAAAAAAAACAAACAAAAAAAAAAAATTACAAATCTTACTGATCCCAAACTTTTGAGCAGTAGTGTGTATATATACATTAGAAAAAAACGATACATATATATCATGTTTTTATTGTGTTTTATTGTGTTAGTTAGCTGTATTTTTTGAGTTATTACTGTTCAGTCAAAACAACCCAACTGCAGTTTGATTGTTATTACTCGGAACGCAGAATAAAAGTAACATGATTTTTGATTTTTTTTTATTCTGCATTCCAAGTAATAGCAATCAAACTGCAGAAGAAACAGTAGCCGGTTTGTGAATTATCATCACTTGTGCTAAAGAATTCAAATGAATGCTCTTTAAGCTTCTAATGACGTTCGTAAGCATTCACCAACCGACTGCAGACTTAAGATAAACGCCCCTGACAGGCTGATGGATGGTGTCTTTTTTTCTTAAGAGGTCTCCCTCAACATAGGAAGAGGTTAATGGTGTGTGGAGCAGGCAGCAGCACTTACTGAAACGGATCATTTTCTTTTGTTTCAGCTCTGTAATGACTGCATGCAGGACAAACAGAGATCAGCTCTATTAAACAACCTCAAGACTTTTTAGGAAGGTGTTCTCCATGAACCTCTGAAACCCAGCGATAGGCATCGGCCACAGCAGACGCCGAAATGTTCTGCGTCTCTGTCCTGAAACTGGTGGCGTACTGGATATCTCAGATCTGTATGCTCAAAAGAACAAGAACGGGTAAATTCCCTGCAGCTTTACCTGGCTCCTGTAGGAGCTCTTTATATCAGCTCATGGGGGACAAAGCGAAGATATTGGGATTTTTCTGTTGTCTGCAACATTAGCGGAGATTGCGTGTAATAAGGCCTTGGATGGCTCTGACAATCAGGCCCTGATTGCTTTGGCTGGTCATAAGAGTGCCAGCGCTGTTTGATGTGCTGACCAAAAAGGCCAGAGCTGCTCTCTGATGCCTTGCCTCATCACGATATGAGCGTTCAGCAATGCAGATGTAATGGGGAACTCTTGTCTACAAGGCCTCTGAAAGATAGAACCCAAGTAACAAAAACCACAACAGGAAAAAGTGACTTCTATATCATCTTTAGCTATATCTTTATGTTGTTGTTGAAGGCATACAAGCATGCCTTCTAAGAAACTGTATGAGAGAAAGATCTTATTGGTGTATACAGCTAATTAAAAGTGTCAGGCTATATAGAGAAAATGTTTCTATCCACAAGGAAAATCCAGGATCTTGGCCAAAACGCAATGCCACACAAAGAGCTTGGGAAAAAAATAAATGCGTAACTGAAAACAGATATTTGTCTTTGTGGCATCAATCAAACGCTCTGCGCATATCCATGAGAAAAGAATAGAATTCTATACAATTTCAGGCTACCATTTTACCTTATTTGTTATTTTTTTCCCTTAAAAATGTATTACCAAATGTTGAAATAAGAAATAGTACTCCCAAAAATGAAAATTTGCTCAAAGTTTACTCACCCTCAGGCAATCCAAGATGTAGATGAGTTTGTTTATTCATCAGAACAGATTTGGAGAAATTTAGCATTACATCACTTGAAACGAAAAGCTACAAGACTTTTTCCACTGGATAAAGGATGGACGACTCATATTTTAACAGGAACAGTTTGTTAAAAGTTAAAACTGTCAAAATGATGGATTTGTTTGTTACAAACACGCAGCTTTTCACTTCATAACACATTAATTAACGGACTGGAGTCGTGTGGATTACTCGTGTGGTAAGTCGCGTGGAGTACATTAATGTGATGTTTTTATCAGCCGTTTAGTGTCTCATTCTGACGGCACCCATTCACTAGTAGAATCCATTTGCGAACAAGTAATTTTAAATTTCTCCTAACCTGTTTCAACCTTCTACATCTTAGATGGTCTGAGTGTGAACAGTAAACAATAATTAATAAATGTCATGTCATGATATTATCAGCAATTGTGGACTAAATGTGAAACTGGACCAAAAAAAAAGTCTTAAGCAGAGTTGCCAGGTTTTACCAAACAAAACCAATTACTACTTGAAACTAGCCCAAAAGTAGCCCAATCACGTTTCGATGGAGGTCAAAAATTAGGTAAAATTAGCATTCCAGGGGCTAAACATTACGTTATTGGAGTCGTTTCAACCCGCGGCCACACTATGAAAGTAGCCCAATTCTGCGGGATTGCCAACACTGGTCTTAAAGGAGAAGTCGACTTCCAGAACAAAAATTTACAGATAATGTACTCACCCCCCTTGTCATCCAAGATGTTTGTGACTTTCTTTCTTTAGTCATAAAGAAATTATGTTTTCTGAGGAAAACATTTCAGGATTTTTCTTCATATAATGGACTGGTATGGTGCCCCGAGTTTGAACTTTCAAAATGCAGTTTAAATGCGGCCTCAAACGATCCCAAATATGGTTGTAAATGATCTATTATCTAGATTAACGATCAGTTATTTTCTTTTAAAAAAATACAATTTAAATCTTCTTGTCTTACTCTCCCTGAACTCTGTGTATTCTGGTTTAAGACACTTAGGGTATGTCGAAAACAAAGTGAACATGCAAAGTAGACCCAAACACCCTTAACAAAAAGGGTAAAGCAGTGATATAGGATGATTTTGAAGTTGAGGGAGAACATGAGATGGGAGTTTTTCGACATACACTGTCATGAACCGGAAAAAACAGAGTCCAGGCAGAGTAAGACAAGACGAGCGTTTGACATTAAAAAGTATATACATTGTATTATTTTTATAAAAATAACCAATTGTTTTGCTTGATAAGACCGTTCTTCCTCAGCTGGGATAGTTTACAACCGCATTTGGGATTGTTTGAAGTCGCATTTAAACTGAATTTTGGAAGTTCAGTCTTGGGGCACCATAGCAGTCCATTATATGGAGAAAAATGCTGAAATGTTTTCCTCAAAAAACAAAAAACAAAACATAATTTCTTTACGACTGAAGAAAGAAAGACATGAACATATTGGATGACAAGGGGGTGAGTACATTATCTGTAAATTTCTGTTCTGGAACTGGACTTAAGTAGTACGGGTATACTTGTAGCAATAGCCAAAAATACATTTTATAGGTCAAAATGATTGATTTTTATTTTACGCCAAAAATCATTAAGATATTAAGTAAAGATCATTTGAAGATATTTTGTAAATTTCCTACCATAAATATATCAAAACTTATTTTTTAATTAGTAATATGCACTGCTAAGAACTTCACTTGGACAACTTTAAAGGTGATTTTCTCAATATTTAGATATTTAGATTTTTTTTGACCGTCAAGATTCCAGATTTTCAAATAGTTGTTTCTCAGCCAAATATTGTCCTATACTAACAAACAAACATACATCAATGGAAAGCTTATTTTTTCAGCTTTCAGATGATGTATAAATCTCAGTTTAAAAAAAACTGATCCCTATGACTGGTTTTGTGGTACACAAGCTCTTTTAATAGAAAGTTGCAGTAAACTGTAGAGACACTGAAATGTCTTCTCATGGGCTCCCAAGTGTCTATGGTTTCCAAAAAGAATGTCTACCCAAAGAAGAAATGGCCCCTCAAACAACATAATTCTTATTTAAAGGGCACATCTCTTAGAATCACGAGGAAATGTGTGTGTGCCAGCCCGGGTCCAGTTTACTTGAGTATCTAACATATTTAGACTATAAATCTTTGAGAAAGTCTTTGCATCTTTGTGTGTGTTGATGGATTGTGAAAGCTTTAGACTGCTCCTTTTTTAAATCGAGTGTCTCTGAAGCTATTGTGTTGTGTTTCAAACAGACATGTCCTCACTCTCTGCTGACCACTGATTTACAACCACATAAATGAAGCTTGTAACGTTTAATCAAGCACAAAATAACTGCATTTAAAAAACTCACCCCATATATTTTGTAAGGATCCACTGTTATAGCTGATTAACACATAGGCATTTTCTAGGATATGTAACTATAGAGAGACTGTGTTTAGATTTAGTCATTAGTCATGTTCTTGACATCATAGTGCATAATATGCTATTATCCTGTATTGCATAATTGCATGTTAGTATAGCAGCCAAACCAGGTAGACATTACGATAACAGCTTTAATTGGATGTCTGGTGCCCCTGACTGCCCTGATTACCACTGACTTACAGATGTGAGTGTAGGGGAATGAGGTAAGCTGTGCCACTTTTTACGTAAGTTCTCCTTTAGCTGCCATGTCAAGGGAACAGCTGTGTTATATGTGAATAATTTTCACTGAGAATACATAAATGAACATAAACAAGTTGTTTATGCCAGAACTATCCGGATTGTAATTTGGCTGCACATTATTTGCCTTTTCTTATGCTCCCAAACCAATTAAAAAATGCAGTTACAGAAGAACATTGGTTTTTATAAACATAAAAAAATGTTATGTAACCTTACATTTCATGAAAACTAATTTAGAATACAAATTTACAAACAAGTTTTATTTGACTCATGGAACAAACTAAGACACTATTTTTCCACGTTCTCACCAACAAGGTTAAAGGGAAATATGAAATGTTGATCCCTGTTTGCAGTTCCTCCAACTGTGTGTGTCAATATATCATTTTGTGGGAAAAATCCTTGATTATTTTCTTTGAAAAGTGATTATTTTCTTTGAAAGGTGGGACTCTCTTCATCTGCTTATTTTTTTGGTACATCAAAGTCATTTGGATCCAGTTTCAAGTCTTTTCAACAACGCCCTTGTAATAGTATCACCTGTATTTGGATGAAATGCTTACTGTCACTGTTAGTTAAGTCACTGACACATTTTACCCAAATGCAACTTTGACACACTTTACTCCATTCCACAGCAGAAGTCAAAAGTTTACATAAACCTTGCAGAATCTGCAAGTGTTAATCGTTTTACCAAAATAAGAGAGATCATACAAAATTCATGTTAGTTTTATTTAGTACTGACCTGTTTAAGAGATTTCACAAAAAAGACATTTTCTTATAGTCCACAGGAGAAAAAAATAGTTTAATTTATACAAATGACCCTGTTCAAAAGTTTACATACGCTTGATTTTTAATACTGTGTTGTTACCTGAATAATTCACAGCTTTTTTTTATTTTGTGATAGTTGTTCATGAGTCCCTTGTTTGTCCTGAACAGTTAAACTGCCCACTGTTTCGTCAGAAAAATCCTTCAGGTCCAACAAATTCTTTGGTTTTTCAGAATTTTTGTGTATTTGAAGTCTTTCCAACAATGACTATATAATTTGAGAGGCATCTTTTCACACTGAGGACAACTGAGGGACTCAACTTTTACAGAGTGTTCAAATGCTCACTGATGCTCCAGAAGGAATCATGATGCATTATAAACTGGGGGGTGAAAAATTTTTGAATTTGTAGATCAGGGTAAATTTAAATTTAATTTATTTTGTCTTCTGGGAAATATATAAGTATCTTCTGTAGCTTCTGAAGGGCAGTACTAAATGATATTTAGGCAAAATAAGAAAAATTGACACATTTTTATTCTGTTCAAAAGTATACACCCCTGGCTCTTAATGCATCATGTTTCCTTCTGAAGCATCAGTGAGCGCTTGAACCTTCTGTAATAGTTGCATATGAGTTCCTCAGTTGTCCTCATTGTGAAAAGATGGATCTCAAAATCATACAGTCTTTGCTGGAAAGGGTTCAAATACACAAAAATGCTGAAAAACCAAAGAATTTTTGGGACTGAAGAACAGCAGGCAGTTTAATTATTAAGAGTTAAGAGTATGTAAACTTTTGAACAGGATCATTTTTATAAATTCAACTATTATTTTCCTCTTGTGTACTAAATGTAAACGTCTTTTATGTGAAATATCTTATTCAGGTCAGTAAAAACTAAAAAATAACATGCATTTTGTATGATCCCTCTTATTTTGGTAAAATAACATTTTGCAGATTCTGCAAGGTTTATAAACTTTTGACTTCAAATGTAATATGAATAACATCATTCGCACGCAGTGAAAAATACATCACAGGGCAAAGAGCAAACAGACTGACAGACAGGAAAGAGTAGGTTACTTTGGGTACAAAATAAAGTTTCAGCTCAAATTTTGTAATTTTTAAGAAATTAAAACTAAATCCGTTTTGTGGCTCTTTTATGTGTTGTGACAGATCTCTGTAACGCCAACCGTTTAAGCAGTACTTGAACCACTCATCTCAACCTCTTTGCTAACATGAATTAAAACATCAGAAAGTATCCTGTTTCAACTGTGGAAAGACGTCAATGCACACCATCTTTCAAGTTTAAGTCCACCGATGTTAATCTACTCTCCTGTCTGGACAAAAATTCAGATTCAGCGTTATGATTGGTCAGATTGCCTGTCAGTCAAACTCCCTGTGACAAGTCAATTGTTTTAGCCACAGTTTGCTTGCACATAAACATTGTATTCTGTGCTTAAATATTAGTTTTGAAACCCATTTCCTTTTATACAAATAGCGCGTACAGACAAGAATAGCATGTAAGACAACCCTTTTTAACAACCATCCGGTTTGTAAATGGTTTATAGTTTTCCACCAGTTCAATGTTCAGCCGTTCACAGCTTTCTTTCCAGTTGATATTAATTTTACATTTCACACTTTATGGCCATTTTACGCAGACTAATTCTGCAACAGCTGCACCATTAACTGTTCAATCATTCATGCCGTTCAGTGCAATAAAAAGGGCTGTGAGGCGAGACGCCGCGGGCTTGCGGTGAGGGTGACACACGGGAAGACCCGCTGTGGGCTGGCGGAGTGGCATTCAACGCTCCCAGGCTTGTTTCTGGCTGGCCGCTTTTCCAAAGACCAGCTCTCCCAGCAGGTGATATGGGTAGCTACTGTTTATTAAGCTGTTTTGTGGGCAGTAAAATGCAAGAAGTGGCCTATTAGGCCTTGTCTATGTCTGACAGACTGTGGCCAAGCAGTTCACTAATTACTGCTTATAAACGCTTTAATTTCATTACTTATCGCTGAGCCCAGCAAAAAGGAAAGACATTATTTGTTCAAATCGACCAATACCAGTCATGTAAATCACAGTTTACTCTCCTTCCATTTGTCTAATTAGGCGTTCCTGGCTTGTACTCAAATGACAGCCTCAAACGCACGTTCGCCTACTAACCTGTGTTAACGTACTAAAATAAATGAAAGCCTGGCCCTTTCTTTCCCATGATGTGATGAGACATCATCTCTTATTTTTAGTAGGCTAAATGCATGGGAACAGCCAGCCGACATGGTAATACCATGTGTATGCCTTTAGACCCATTTCAATGTGTTTTCGTCAAAACACAGAACACCCAGAAAGTCGCATATCATATAATTTAGGAATTATAACTCATTTAATTTTGTCTGGGTTAAAGTGATTCCACATAATTGTTTATGATTATAGCACAATAGCACATTACTATTAATCAGAAGCAAATGTTGTGGTTATCTGAAGGTTAGACATCAGCAAATCTCCACAACCCACAAGGATTCATATGGCATATTATATTCCAATAATTACTGTTGAAGTGTGAGGAACTTAATCTCCTCTGTGCCAGACAGTTCTGGGTTGACTGAAACCAGATCATGCTTCAAACTGGTTTCCTTTCATTTTCGTATTTACTGGGTTGTGGTTTAAACCATAACCGCACTTTTTTTTGACAGACGAAGTCATATCAGCCACATTTTAAGATGTAGAAGGGAATTCATGAGATTACTCATAATTATTTTGTTTGAATTGACAGTCATAGTTTTTAGTGGTATAGGATATTAAATTTAATATTTTCTTTACACAGTAGCCTTCATACATGAAGTTATATTGATTGATAGTTCATTAAAATTTAGGAGTTTGTATGCTATCGCTATTGAAATCCTCCTCACTGCATACGCAAGATGGCGCTAATTGGGTTTGTATAAAACACGTAGAATGTAGCGCCGCCGGTTTAAATTTTCAAACTGATATACAGCGTTGTCATGGACGACAAAGAATGTTATGAAATCACTGAACGCCGCATTTAAACAATATAGTCAAGTTTTGGAGCTCCATAATAGAACGTGCAAAAAATCTTTGCTGAACGCAGCTTAACGCAATTCCTAATCACGTGGCCCGGTTCAGAATGATTGGCTGCCAGTGGAATTAATTCACTTGAGGTAAAAGCACAACATAAAGTGAGTTTCTTGATAATACAATAAGAATAGTTTTCATAGAAATATTTGCACTGAAAAATATGACAATGACGTGTATACTTAGTTGCATTCAAAATTATTCAACCCCCCAGAGACTGCAATACAAGCTTTTCTGAAGATCCAGGACTTTATAAAAATTGCATCTACAACAGTTTACTGGCATAATAAAAGTGATAATGTCAATACATAATGTAATGTTTTTGAGTTATATGATTTTTTAATAACACAGCTGTGTCGTAATTATTTAACCCTTTATGAACATTGCTGTTTTAAGTCACTTATTTTTACAGTAGGAAACAAAATTGTATTAAAACACAATTAAGCCTTTAGAAACTCTGTTCAATAACAGAATTAGCTTGGGGTGTTACACATACATACAGTGAGCCCATGCATGTGCTGAAGTCGAGTAGCAAATAAAGTAAAGTCAACAGAGCTCTCACAAAATCCAGAGAGAAGAAATTGTTTTATTACATTAGAAAGGATACATTAAGATTTCCAAGACGTTAAAAGTTCCTAGAGACACAGCTGGCAGCCTTATTCATTAGTTATAAGTGTGTTGTACCAGAAAACATTTGATGGTGTTGAAAAAAAAAAAAAGCACAATATCATAAAATGTTTGATCAGAGCAGTTGAGAAAAACCTGCAATTTACAGCCAAAGACTTTCAAGATGATAAGACGAAAGGAGGACATTTCAGTGCATAGTATATGAAAAAACACTAGACAAGTATGGCCTTCATGATGAGGCATCTTACCGAATGCTGCTCTTGACCAAAAGAAGAACAAAAAGGCCATTGGAAAAGGAATGTTTTATGCGATGTGACCAAACCTTTTGGACCTATGGATTAGCAGTATGCCTGGTGCAAAATAAAAAAAAGGCCCAGCTTATAAGCAGAACACCACCATATGCCTGGTCAAACATGCTATGGGGTTGTTTCACTGTAGCACAAATTGGAAAACATTCTTTAAAATATCAGGCCATTTTAGCAAGAATTGTGATGTCTTTGGTGCAAAGACTGAAGCTAATGATCAATGAACTTTCCTGCAGGATAGCCATCCCAAAGTATACATCCAAATCTACTTATTCTTGGTTCAGGGATTAGTCATAGAATGTTCTTGAGTGCCCTGTTCAGTCTCCAGATTTAATTCTTATTGAAAATATTTGGTTGAATTTGAAGAAAGCAGTGGCAAAGTGAAAACCAAAGATTATCAGTGATCTGTAAGCTTTTTCAGTCAAGGAAGATTGCAGTAGAGAGGTGACAGAAGCTCGTAAGCAATTCCAAGAAGTGTTTATTGGTGGTTTTAAAGAATAAATCCCCCCTTTTGGGGATTGAATATTTTTGACCATGAATGTTTAGAGCCAATTAGATTTTTTTTTTCATTATTCATCATTCTCAAACTTACTCAAATGTGTACTAATAAACTTTCTCCAATAATGTGCTTATGCCTTTGTTTAATTGTTTTCACAAAATTTTGTTCTCTGCAGCAAAATGTCTTGCAGGTCAAGGGGGTTCAATTTCCGATTGCAACTGTATGTAACTGCCCTTAATTAGTGTCTGGTTAAACTACAGTGATGGTGATTAGTGCTGTGGATTTTTGCCAGTTTGATATGCCATAATCCCTAAAACAACTGCAGTGAATTCACCCTGTGATTTGGTCATATGGTGATTAGTTAAACCAAAAAAGACAAACTCATGTCCAGATTTCCAAATACAGAATGTCATATAAAAGTATTACACCTTGAAGAGATCCACACAAAGATTTTTACAGACAGGAAGGAAGGACATAACATTGGAAGTAAAGGAAGAGCCAAATTAAACACTTGTCTGGTGCAGTTGGATTTTGCTATGGTTACTGCTTGGTGACGGTTCCAATGGTTTTGGGACCATATCCACAAAAATGAGAGCTTTATAAGCAAAAGAGAAACTGTACACAGTACGTTCAGGCTTAGCTCAGACGATAAGCTTGTTTCTCTGTGGGAATCTGTTTAGAGCAGCATCTCAATGGAGGTTGTTCATTATTAAAAACGTTCTCCCAGGTGAGCTCATGGCTTCAAATGATCATGACTCAAACACAACACTTCAGGCATCGGCATTTAAATGATGTCAGCTTCATCTGAGCATCGAGCGGACTTCATTGCTTCTGGGTTGCCTGTCTAATAGCCTCTTTAGCAGAAATAATTGCAATATAAATAGGCTGCGCTGATGAAATACATACTTTTGCATTTAAAGGTGTTTCTTTTAAAGCCTTCATAAAAGCATCCAGAGCTTGGCACTCCGTTTAAGTATGTGTCAAACTCTTTGTTGCCAGTATTACAGAGCCAGACTCAGAGACGTGCAAAGCAGAATTGGGTTGCATAGGAACTGAATTCCTCCCACGGACTCATGTGGTGAAAATTTGAAAAAGCGTTTAGTTGTGTGGGTTGGAGAGCGTGTCTTTTTGATGTTTTTCTCTTTGTCTTGTGTGTTTTGCAGCATTTCAAATGGGAACACTGTGTATATGCAAGCGATAGACACAGTTCGTTCATGTACTTTAACCTTTTTTTTTTTATTTGTTTTCTCCAAATGTACAAGTTCACCACAAGAACACTGACTCATGTGCAGCTTGTATGGTTTCGGTATTGGAGGTTTATCGCTATTGTTCTCATTTGGGCACATATGAGATTTTAGACATTCATTATGAGCTACGGACCTTGTGATCAAATGAGGGGGCAGCTGAGGGCAGGCATTTTCTTTCAACTGTTTGAGCCCATTACCCTGTCCTCAACACAACCCCGTGCAAGCATTTGCATCAAGCCTTAATCCAATGTGTGCTGCACCAGAAGCTATAAGAGTGCTTCAAATAGCACCTCTTTTCTGCTATTTAAGGTGGGGAAAATGGTGGAATCAGCTGTTCTGGCTTGGATCATTAGCTTAGCATTCATCCTAAACATTTTCTTGCACTCTTCGACTAGCAGCTCTTAAACATTGCGGGAATTGCAGATTAAAAACAAAAAGCTAGCACGGATATCAAAGTCCGCTCCGCTTAGCTCAATGTTGTGCCATGTCCAAGCTCCTACTAAGAGCAGCCCGTTCCGCTGTGAGCTGATTGCTAATTAGCACCCTGTTCGTTTTGTTTGTTGTTTTTGCTTGGCATGGTTACTGTGAGCTCTTTCTGCTTTGACTATGCAGAAACCTTGCCCAAATTCTCGTTTGGTAGCACCTAAATGTTTGCCTGCTAACGTCCACAATCAGTATGTATAACATTTTTGCATCCTTCTCATTTGATGTTAGTGTTAAAGGATTTTTGCACAAGGGGCTTCCAGGAACTGATGGGTTTAACAACCTGAGGCACTTTTTTTTGTTGGCTTGGACAAAACCAGTCCAGACTCTATATTGTGAAGTAATTCCATTCATACCTGATTTTCTTTTTCATTTCCTGAGTGATGCATATCTTTTTTTTTTTTATCAATCTCTTTTTCTTCTTCCCTGTCTTTAATGTAGAACGCACTTTTTTCTGTACAATTTTTGCAATCATGTAAAAAACTGAAGAAAAAATGTTTGATTTATCATCATTTGATTTAACTGAACCTTATTAATTCAGCCTTTGCATTATTATTCTGTTTTCTGTTGAGTCGGTTTACTTTACCAGGGCCCTTGTGAGACTTTAAAAAGTATTAAAATGTCAGATAGACAGACAAGACAAAGCAGGTTACTTTTGATATGAAACAAAGCCAACAGCTTTCAAATTTTGTCTTTTTTGTTTTTGTTTTTTTAAAGAAATTCAAACAATAAATACCATTTCATGGCTCTTTGAAGGAGAAGTTCACTTCCAGAACAAAAATTTACAGATAATTTTCATCCAATATGTTTGTGTCTTTCTTCCCTCTGTCGATAAGAAATTATGTTTCTTGAGGAAAAAAATTCAAGAATTATCTCCATATAATGAACTTCAATGGTGCCCCCAAGTTTGCACTTCCAAAATGCGGTTGTAAACGATCCCAGGTGAGGAATAAGGGTCTTATTTTGATAATTACTGATCAAAATAAGACCCTTAAATAAGAGCCACAATCCTCATATTTGGGGGAATATACAATTTTAGTACTGTTTTTTATATTTTAATATGTTTTAGTAGTGTTTTAGTATGTGAGTTAAAATTCTGTAATGTGATGTGGTTGCTACCAAAGCATTACTGTCACTACCGAAAATGTGCTGTCACTACTGAAACATGGGATGTTTCGTCAAAAATAAAGTATGCTGAATTATCCACTAAGATGTTATGATAGTTTTTGGTTCAGTGTGTATAACTAATGAATCCTTAACTTTGAAATCCGTATGATTAAGTTTTTGCCTTTTACAAAGGAAATTTGGATTCAAAACACAACAAATCTCATAAATTACACTTGAAATATTGTTTAAAATGTACTTGTTATGGATTTACCTCTGAAAAAAAAATTGAACAACATAGCAAAAAATATATTTACAATCTAGATGTAAGCAAAATCTTAATAGGTCAATAAAACACTTCTAATTTAATTATTATTACCGTGTAATAATACAAATTTGGGGAGAGGACAAATATTCCAAACCTTTCTGAAAATACAATATGCAAATTAACTGCACAATTACTAGAAATGTGTACCTTGGATATTATACAGTTTGCATACATACAATTTTTTGGAAAAATACTTTTTTTTCAAGACGTCTCTGAGATTGCATGGGTTTGTTCTGTATGGATATTTCTGCAAGTCTTCAAAAAGGCCTTTAAAAGTATTAAATTAGATTTTAAAAACTCTGCAGATACCCTGTTTACACTGCAAATTGAATATTTCTCTAATTTTATTATTTAGTAGTATTAAACTACAAGCAGCTCATGATTTAAAGTATTTAAACTACACTCAAGCTCTTTAAAAAAAGTAATTAGTGCGAGTACACTATAAACAAAAAGTAGCTCAAACTACATTTAAATGATTTAATGGGAAAATACAACTTTAAGGTTGCAGCATTCAAGTTCCATCTGAGATTTGAATCAGTTAATCATTTCTTTTGGATTTAGTTCATTTACATGAACAGTTAAAAAACTTGAGGCTTGCCAATGCTACATATAGGAAAGCATGAGGTTGACTTTCGTGTTGTAATAAGAACACTTAAAAATAATAGTCAAGTTCATTTAGAGAGCAGCTTCTGAATCAGGAAATAAGGGAAGGTTTTTCCTATCAAGGGAGCAACAGTGGCCCCTGCCTAAAGACGGTTTGTCCTGATCCTTAAATCTGTAAATTTGAAGAAGAGCAATGTGATCTGCAGATGGAGCAAATGTGCACCTGTGTATAGAGACAGTTTGGATGTGAGATTACGCAGATGTTTAGAAGACAGCCTAGGAAAGCTGCAATCCCTCTCAAGCTTAGCAAGCTGCGGTGTTACATAAATGAGGAAACCCTCTTTCAGGGAAATTGCAACCATCCTCAGTGCTCAAACAGCCATTCGTCAAAGCCATTTTATATTACAGTGCACATTTTGGTATATAATCAAACGCACAGTCAACATTGTCTGTTTTTACAATCACAGCGGTTTGAGAACCTTGCATGTGCTAGCAGGGAAAATTAAACAAGAACAGTTTAGGAAGTTTGTGGATATGCACTTACGTTTGTTTGTTGAAAGTGTCTAAGCAGTTAAACGAGTGCTATGTCATCTTCCCCGAGTACTATTTTTTATTTATTTATTTATTTATTTTGGTGTTAGCAGCTCGCATACGCCTGAGGAACACACGTTTCTGCTGATTTCAGAGTTCCTCTGCATCTGAGAGCCACTACTGCCTTGGCAAGTGTGCAGCCAGCAAAAGCGAACATACAAAGGCTCGTTTTTAACAAGGTTATTAGCTGCTTTAGCATTCCTGATGCGATTGTAAACATGCTTGTGAATTTTTTTGGAGATGGAGAGCCAATGCAGTGGAGGTACACGATCAAGAGCCGTATAGCTTTGAAGGAAAACCCAAAAGCGTATAGATTCTCACAGGGCTCAAATGTCTTGAGTAGCAATAGGTAATGTCAGGTAACAAGAATAACATTTTTCTAAATCCTGAAGTTTCCACAAATAAGAGGAAAGATCCCTCATGTGTGCTTGGTCTAACTTTTGAGTATGTTTTGAATGTATTTATATTTTGAAAATATTCGAATGACGTGCATTAGCGTAACAGATTTGTTTATGTTCGGAACAGAATACTACCAACAAAGCTATTAACAAAAAGTAGTTAACTATACTCTAAAAAATGCTGGGTTAAAAACAACGCAATTTGGGTTATTTGGCAACCCACCGCTGGGTAAATATTGGACAGAACACATGCTGGGTTGTTTTGACCCAGCTGGTTGGGTTAAATGTTTTTAGCAAACATAATGGGATATTTTAAGTCAACTATTGTTGAAAAATTATTATATTGCTGGTTTAAAATGGACTGGAACTTTTAAAACACACAGAATTACTAGAGGCAACAACAATAATCAGATGAACATTTATTATTAAGCAAGAACACATGGACAAAATTGAATTTATTTGGGTGAATACAGCATAGTTTTACATACATTTAAACATGTTTAAAGGAGAAGTCCACTTCCAGAACAACAATTCACAAATAATGTACTCACCCCCTTGTCGTCCAAGATGTTCATGTCTTTCTGTCTTCAGTCGTGAAGAAATTATGGTTTTTGAGAAAAGCATTTCAGGATTTTTCATTGGTGCCCCGATTTTGAACTTCCAAAATTAAGTTTAAATGCAGCTTCAAAGGGCTTTAAACTATCCTTGCTGAGGAAGAAGGGTCTTATCTGTCATTTTTTTCAGAAAATTATATTTTTTATACTTTTTAAGCACAAAAGCTTGTGTAGCACAGGCTCTGGGATGCGCGTTCAAGACGCTATGTACTATTGAATCAAGTCGTAAGGTCATGCGGAACTACAGACCCAGTGTTTACAAAGCGAGCACACAAAGACTAAGAAAGTGCAAGTAAGTTTGTAAACGCTGTTTACAAACAAAAAGGTACAAGATGTCCTCCTCTCAAGTTGTAGGAGAAAATAAGATTTTTTCGCCATACTCAGTACACAGACGATGAACTTACATGTGATTTGTGGTAGTGATGGGAAGTTCGGATCATTTTACCAACTCTGACCTTTGAGTCTCGTTCAGCAAAATGAACAAATCTTTTTTCGAGTCATCTCGTTCATTTTAGCAAAATATATTTTAAAATGTTACGTGTTACTTCCCTAACACATCTACTGCTTACACAAACGTTGATCACACTACAAACAAGACAAGACTATAATGCTATAAGAAACAGAACAAAATAATTCATTGTTTACCTGGGTCTTTAGTCTATGATTAACTCACCTCACCTCTTATCTGACAAGTTTTCGGGTTTGAGTCATTCGTTCATCACGTGACATCCCCATAAGATGAACAAAACATGAAACAGGTGAACTAATTCCTGTACAGACCCTAATAGGATGTTGCGCATGCGCGAATGAATGAATCACTCCACGAGACGACTTGTTCTTCCCGAGTCACATTGAAGATTCGTTCAAAATGAAAGACTCGTTCAAGAACGACCCATTACTAATTCATAGCATCATGGACGCACATCCCAGATCCTGTGCTACACAAGCTTTTGTGCTTAAAAAGTATCAAATGTTTATTTTTTGAAAAAAATGACCAATCGCTTCGCTAGATAAGACCCTTCTCTGCTGGGATCATTTAGAGCCCTTTGAAGCTGCATTTAAACTACATTTTGGAAGTTCAAAATCCGGGCACCACTGGAGTCCATTATATGGAGAAAAATCCTGAAATGCTTTCCTTAAAAACCATAATTTCTGATGACTGAAGACAGAAAGACATGAACATCTGGGATGACAAAGGGGTGAGTAAATTATTTGTGAATTGTTGTTCTGGAAGTGGAGTTCTCCTTTAACAAGCATTTTACACTTTAAAAAAATGTAACATTTAAAAGAAGAATTTTAATTTGTGTATTCAACCATTCTCTGTAATCGCTTTTTTACCACTTTTTAGCGTTAATTCTAATGCCAGGTTAACTGCAAACTTTAGACCACCACCTTGCGTTTCACTCGTAGCTTAAAGATGACTGACTGACTCCAAAACTTGCCCATAAACAAACAGTACTGACATTAGAGAGCATATTTTAAGATTAAAGGTTCCCATCCTACAAAACAGCTGCTGCTGACACAGCTGATTAACATCTCGTCCTCATGTTGCATTGGTGTAATACAATTTACAGCACTGTAAAAACTTTATAAATTAAATAAAACATATACAAACCTTTATTTTGCTGAGGAAGTGCAAATCAGCGGCGCTGAGAACCGATTTCTTTTGTAGAGGACTCAAAAAGCCCACGCTCTGACTGCCTGTAACACAGCAGCTGGGTTGTTTCATCAGAGACAGGCTTAACCCAGCGGATGGGTAGAAAAAATAACCCAGCATTAAAAATAACCCAGCAGCTTAGTTACAGGAAAAACTACCCAGCACCTGGGTAATAAATATTAAAAATAACCCAATATAAATGATCCAATGAGCTGAACCCAGCATTTGGGTTAAAAAAATAACCCAGCATTTTTTTAGAGTGTAAATTCAAACTATTTATTATTTTAAAATAAATAGATATTATCAGTAACATTTCTGTGGTTCAAAATATATATCTATATATAAATTATTTTTATTATTTTTATTTATTTATTCATTTTTTTTTTAAAATAAATATGCTTGTTTTGCATTTTTGTTCCAGTTTTGATTTAAAATATTATTTTTGCATTTATATTCCACTTTTAATTCAATTAAATTTAAATAAAACAATTAAATATTAATATAAATAAAAATACATTTAAAGATCAAACAATCATTAAAATTAAGGACAAACATTTGGTTTAGTATGTCTAAACAAGAAGTTGCACTACACATAAAAATGCTCAATAAAATAATAATAAAAAAACACTTTTAACTGCTTTGAAACAATGTGTTGTGAAAAGTGCTATACAAAATAATGATGATAACAGCAGCAACAACAATAAATTAAAATGCATTATGTACTTTTCAATGCAGATTATTATGGAAATGCGCTAAAAAAAATAAATATATAGGGCTTTTTTTGTAGCCTGCATAGATCCTTATTGCGAAGGGTTAATGTTGTTAATGGCATTTTATTGAGAGGTCTGCTTTGGCCTGACCCACTGACTCCTATAAATCCCCCCTGTTGCAGACCCTCAGATGTTACACTATGTTCCTTCTCACCTAGCAGCTGTTTAAGCATCTACAGCCCTTGAAAATTATAGCTATGGCAAATACATATTGCCAAAAGAGCAGTGCTGAAAGTGATTCAGACTGCTGCATTCTTTGAATAGATGCTGGTTACAGTCAGGCGAATGAAATATATCTTATTCCCCATTCTTAGAATACTCCTGGCTTGATTTTCCCGATTTGGACCTCTCAGTGGAAAACCGGGGCGCATCTGGCTAAATTTAGAGTAATGACCATAGTCGACATATTGGACGTTTTGCCGTAAGTGAGAGCCGGTGTGGAAGTGAGGGGAAAAAACGCAGAGCACCGTTTCGGGGTGAAGCATGGAAATATTTTGCTTATGCCAGTCAAGCCGCTATTGACTTTGGATGCGAGCTGCATAGTTTCTTCTCTCCTGACCTCTCTGTAACCGATGACAAGTCTCGTAATTTTAGCTTCGGTATGGACCCAGCGTGCCCTTCTCTCCAAACCCCATCCACCTCAATTAGAGGTATCTTACAGAGAACTTTAAAGTCTCTCGTTGAGACGCGCAGGAGCCGGCCACATTAAAGATTTAATGGCCTTGACACTTGGACGGGGGAGCCGAAGAGCTAGCTCTATCAAAACAAAGGTGGCACTGGGTTACAGAGAGCTGAGTGGACAGTGGCAGGACCGCCGTCTAATGCATCCCACATGGCCGACATCCTGCTCCAACAGCGACACATATGGCAGAACCTCATGTTCCTTAAAAAAGAGACACTGTTCTTTCATCAAGGCCTTTGCTGATTCACTCCGGCCAGGCACAGAGTTTGCTATCTGGAACATGCTGCATGTATGCATATGGCGTGCAATATTGTTGCATTTTCCTGCTGCTCGTGTTCTGGATTTGCACTTATTTCTTCCTAATTCTCTTCATCTGCCTCATTTAATTTGCATGCATTCCAGTGCGTATCTGTCTGCTTTATAAAGTCGTGCTCTGTTCTTGATATCTTCACTAAGATTTCGGCTGCTCTTCCCTGCGTCTGATATTTAGTGTTTGTGCTCATTTCCTGTCTTCCATTTCCTTTCTGTCTGTGTTTTGAGTCAGACTGTTTCTTCCTCTGTCTGTGCTATTGAAGGAGCAATTGAGGGAACGGAGTCTGTCATGCGCTGCTCTCCGACTTCAAATGTCTGCAGGACAGCTTTTAACAATAAGCGGTTTATGCGCCCTGAAATGAAGGAACATAAAATTATGGCTCTGTGTGTGCGTGTGTGTTGAGTGAGAGTAAAAGTATACAGATGAAATATGGCCTGTTGGAGAACCGAATTGCTTGCAAGCAATCAGCAGTCAGTATTTATATATACTAGATTTTTACATTTTCTGAAGAAGGTGGAAGCTGTGAACAGCTGTGGGTGGTTGTTATGGTGTTCTGAGTGTTTTTTTTTTTTTAGTTTGTTGCTATGTGAGTGGTTGCTAGCCAGGGTATTGCTAGGGATTTAAAGGTGAGTACCCTTGCATATGATTTTTGGTGCAATGCTATTGAAATGCCAGGTTGTTCTTGGTGGTTTCTAGGGTGTTGCTATGGTGTTTTGGTGGTTGCCAGGGCATTTCTATGTGGTTGCTAAGGTGTCCTAACTGGTTTTGGTGGTATATAAAGTTTCAGAGTGTTCTGCAGCTGCTCAGTGTTTTTTTAACTTGTTGCTGTCCGATTGTTATAGTGTTCTAGTGGTTGATAGGATGTTGCTCGGGCGTTGCTAGGGTGTTTAGGTGATCGTCAGGGCATTGCTATGAGAATGCTAAGGTGTTCTAACTGGTTTTAGTGCTATACAGTTTCAGAGTGTTCTGCAGTTGCTCAGTGTTTTTTAACATGTTGTGTAGTTGTAACGGTGTTCTGAGTAATTTCTAGGGTGTTGCTATGGTTGTTAGGTGGTTTCCAGGGCATTTCTATGTGGTTGCTAAGGTGTTCTTACTGGTTTTTAGTGCTATACAGTTTCAGAGTGTTCTGCAGTTGCTCATTGTTTTCTTAACATGTTGCCATGTGGTTGTTAAGGTGTTCTGAGTGGTTACTAGGGCGTTGCTATGGTGTTAAGCTGGTTGCCAGGGCATTTCTATGTGGTTGCTAAGGTGTTCTAACTGGTTTCAGTGTTCTGCAGTTGCTTAGTGTTTTCTTAACATATTGCTGTGCAGTTGTTGAGGTGTTCTGAATGGTTACTAGAGCGTTGCTAGGGTATTTAGGTGGTTGCCAGGATATTGCTATGTGTTCTCTAAAGTGTTCTAGCTGTTTTTTAGTGGTATGCAGTTTTAGAGTGTGCTGCAGTTGCTCGTTTTCTTAAAATGTTGCTTTGTGGTTGTTAGGGCATTGCTGGGTTGTTAAGGTGGTTGCCAGGGCATTGCTATGTGGTTGCTAAGGTGCTTTAAGATGTTTTTAGTGTTATACAGTTTTAGAGTGTTCTGCAGTTAATCATTGTTTTTGTAACATGTTGCTTTGCGGTTGTTAGGTTGTTCTGAGTGGTTGCTAGGGCGTTGCTAGGGTGTTAAGGTGGTTGCCAGAGCATTGCTATGTGGTTGCTAAGGTGCTTTAACATGTTTTTAGTGCTGTACAGTTTTAGAGTGTTCTGCAGTTAATCATTGTTTTCTTAAAATGTTGCTTTGTGGTTGTTAAGGTGTTCTAGGTGCCTGCAAGGGTGTTGTTAGGGTGTTTTTGTTGCCAGGTTGTTGCTGAGTCATTGCTAAAGGGGTTCTAACTGATTTTTAGCGCTATCCAGTTTCAGGGTGTTCTGGGTGGCTGCTAGGGTGTTTCTAGGGTTTGTACACGGTTGCCAGGATATGGCTTTGTAGTTACTAAGGTGTTCTATGTGTTTTTAGCACATTGTTAGGTGGTTGTCAAGGTGTTACCAAGTGGTTTCTAGGCTCCTGTGGTTGATTGCTTGGCCAATGCTTTAGAGCTACTAAGCTTTTGTAAATGCATTTCTATATAGTTGTCAGGGTGTTCTGGGTGGCTGCAAGGAGGTTTAATTGTTCGCCAGGGCATTGCTTGTGGTTTCTAAGATGTTCTAAATGGCTGTAGCATGTTGTTATGTGGTTGTCAAGGTGTTCTTGGTGGTTGCCAGGGATTCGGGTGTGGTTGCTAGAGGGTTGCTTATGGGCCCAAGATAAAAGTTTTTTTTTTTTCAGTTGTTTTACTGCCATTTTATAGGTCAGATTTGTAATTCTAACAGCTCAGAAAAAACTAATCATCTCTCCTCTACAAGCCACATGATATTTTAGCAAACCCCACTAATAACGCAGATGCGCCATACTGATGACTTTTGAATATAATTGGAAAAGAAATGAAATTAGGATGCATGACAAAAACCTTTTCTTGTAGTGCTTGCATATCTGAACTCCTGGTGAAATTGCGAGCTTTGTGAATACTTTGCGTTGTTTTCCATGGAAGGAAATGGCAAAGCCTGGGGTCACATGCCTCAGGTCTTCCTGCAGACTTCCTGTTGGTACTGCAGAGGCCTAACCTAGCAGGGAGGAGCTCATATGGCCTACAGCAACATGAATTCGCTTTGAATAAACAGCGAGGGAGTAAAGCAAGGTAATATATGAGGTGAGACTGAGTCTAGTGACAGTGTCAGCTGCTGATGTAGTGAGAAATGAGAGAAAGAGAGAGTTAAATCCTCTTGCTGACAGAGAGAGTCTATTAGTGCTGAGTTCCTCTGACTCCGTGCATGTTCTCCAGCTTATTAGACATGTTTGGGAGCTGCTCGTCCATGTTTAATAAAACCACAGCTTTTCTCTCAGCAGTCCCAGTCCATCCAGCAGTGGAAAATTTCAAAGAAAAATGCGATGAGGACGAATCCAATTTCTAACCGCACGGAAAGCTGAGACACCATTTGGGATTGGCAGCTCTCGCCATTGTAAAATTGGAAGCATCCTATTGTTTTGCTTTGCTTATGCTTATATAAACAGCAGGGAATGGGCAGATCTCTCAGGAAACATGACTGTGCATGATATCCACAGTGCCTGGAGGTGCAACGCGGCCAGTCCGTGACCGTTGACCAGCTACAAAGTATTGCACATTTTTCACACCCTGCGTGTTTGATAGCCGGCATTCCACCGCTCTAGCTGAGCTCCAGGAAGAGCCGGACCGTTTGCAGGAATCACATGTGATGTTTTCATGTACCTATACTCGGAACCGCTGCCATATAGCAGCAGGAGAGAGATGCATGCAGCGATTTAATCAAAAGTCTGATCTAAGTGTTCTCAGGAAGATCATCAGCACCGAAATCATGCCTGTTAGAATTGCGGCTAAAATTCGCCAGAACATTTCTTGCAAACTTGCCCGGCATGGACGTAGAGGGGAAAATGGTTTATTTCAGATTGTGAAAGACGTGTCATTAAAAAATAAAGTCAGGCGGGTGTCCAATTTAAGATGTTACGAGAGAAGCACAGCAGCTGTTTTTATCAAACATGGCCGACGTCATATTAAAACGTCCGATGGCCATTTTTAGTCAAACTTAGCAACTTTATCATGGATTCCCAGCACCACCCAGGAGTTGTGGTCTGGGTGGCAGTATGGGCACAGGAAATGTAACTCACACATTGAGGTTTCCAGTAGTCTGTGGGCACAAGCCTGCTGTATATGGATTTCGACTCTCTTTACTTACGTCCCCATCTTCCTCTGTGAAAAAAAAAAAACTCTACCTCAGACATGTTTACCCATCCCATGAGTGGTTTCGCTGACGCCTATTCTGTTTTATTGCTGAAGTATTTTGTGGTACTAATGGTGACTCAGCATAATGGAGAATTTTTTATATATATATGCTACCATTCAAAAATTTGGGGTCAGTAAGAATTCTATTTATTTATTTTTTTAAAGAAATGAATACTTTTATTTAGAAAGGATGTATCGAATTGATCAAAAGTGACAGTAAAGACATTTATGACATTCAACAAAGAATTTTGAAACAATTATGGTTTTCTCAAAAGTATTAAGCATCACAACTGTTTTCAACATTGATAATAATGTTTGTTTGTTTTTTTAGCAGCAAATCAGCATATTAGAATGATTTCTGAAGGATCGTGTGGCACTGAAGACAGGAGTATTGATGCCGAAAATTCAGCTTTGCAGTCACAGGAATAAATTACATTTTACATTACAGTTTACATTAGAAAACTGTTATTTTAAATTGTAATAATATTTGCTGATTTTACAGTGTTTTTCGTTTTTTTTTTATTGATAATATATGTGTTTATATGACATTGTGCTTCAAGCCTTTTTTTTTTTTTTTTTTTTTTTTTTTTTTTTTTTTTGCACCAGCTTATTCCTTTCTTTTATCTTGTCCTGATGAACAGCTGCAGAATTTATCAGTTTCGGCCTCTGCTATATGTAATAGCATTGTGTGATAAATCTGGTTTAAAAAGATCTGCATTAATTAGCACTAGATCAAAGTCTCCTGTTTTTTTTTTTACGTTCTTCTGCTCTAGCCACATGTGGTCCACAGACTCGGCCCAGGCATATGGTTTTATTTAGCTTTGTGGAAAGGTTAAATAGGAAACTTGGATAAGAGAAAAGGCACTGAATCTTTTTATATGATGAAATTTTGAAAGTTTCTGGGGCATTTTAAAACATACATGTAAAAACTTATCAGTCTTTTGGTTTGCGAGTCGGTCTTGGCGTAGACGGATCTTGGCCGTTACACTGCGTTTGTCTCTATTGGCTGTTTAAACACGGCGGTTAGTGTAGGGCTAATTCTCTTGGATAAAAAGCCTGCACCAGACTCCTTTAGATACTGGCACCAGACAAATTGCAGTGCTTTTTGTCTTTTTTTTTGATCGTGAGCCTCTCGTTGGGTGTAAACAAAAATACTAAAATGAGTAGGCCTAAGTGTATATTGAAAACACAGTTTGAGCATTAGTGTGGTCGAATAAAAGAGTTTGACTGAGACACACAAATACAAAATGACAAAGAAAAAATCTTTATTGGTTAAATTGCTTTTTCACAGATTTGATTAATGTCCGTTTTTTGTTTGATTGCTCGGTTTTTCCACTGTCGTGCGCACCGTACGACAGCGGATTCCCATGGAATGACATTACATCAGTGTTGTTCCGATTCAAAACCCAATTTGCGCTATTTACCAGATGCAAAATCCTGCCTCAGCCACTCAACGTCATAAACCCAAGGATTCTGTGAGAGCACTGTTAAAGTGTAGTGATTTTACGCCTCGTAGTGTGTTGTACAATAAATTAGTTACGTGCATAACAGAGAACTTTTCGTCATTTTTGCATCAAATAACACCCTAGCCAAAATCTCAGTGCAAACACCATTGTAGCTGAAAAATCCATGAGCCTCTGCAAATGAGTACCAATATACTATGATGCAAAATTTGAAAAATCAAAACAAAGAATATCCATAATGAAATTTCATCTACTAGTGTTTGGTAGTTGTGGAGCTACGCTGGCATATATCTCTTAATATAACTGACTAAATATTAGTCCAGCTCTAAAAGCAGTCTTCTAAAAAAAAACTCACATTTGTGACATAGTTAGCTTGATTTACAGTACTAAAACTCTATCTCTCAAGCAGCAATGATTACATTGAGTTAAAAAGGTCATTCACTCCAAAGGTAAGACGTTAATTCTACTCGTTCTAATTCAAAACTAATTCATTCCGTCTGCCCTCCCAAAAGGAAAAATAAAAGAGAACAAAAACAAAGCCTTTCTCTCACACACTATTAAGGACAATTTCAGTAAAAATCGAAATGCGGAAAAGAAAATCAAGCCGTGTAACAGTTGGTACAGCAGCTCAGTCCACGCATAGACATTTCCGTTTCACACCACCACCCAAAAAAACAACAAGTATCATCAAATAACAAAAACCGACACCACATAAATTCAAAGTTTATCAGGAAAATGACAGTCCACTGTGATTAACAAAAAACCGTGTTTGCTGATGAACGTATTGCTGGAATTTGGATTATTGTCAATAAATATGCACTTGGATGGTATTAATTATGTAGACATGACCTTGAGTAGTAGTCAATCTTCATCTAGTGGTGGATATCCTGTTAATGGTTGTGAATAAATAAATATTAATTCATGACTGCAAACACCCTGTTGGACAATGTGGATTGGAGGTCATGCGAACGAGTGACGTAATAACCGGGATTGACTGTGGGGGGGGGGGGTTAAAACACAAATCTACACCTACTGTAGGAGTGCAACGTGTTAAAATGGAAGCGTCGTGTGGCATTGTAATAAACCCAATACTAACAAGCACAACAAAATCTATCACATGACCAAGGCATATTCTGGTGGGCAGAATTGAGAGACGCGCCAGGTTTGTGCCCCTTCGTTTGTCCCCCTGGCTGTTTGGTTGTTAGGGCATGTTAGCTCTGCTAGTTTCAACATCATTATTAATGAATAGTACCTCCAGCAGTGTGAGTAATTTTATGTCTCTGTATCGACTAGAGTCTAGAGTGAGGAACTTGTGCGGATGAAGCCCCGGCCCCCTCGGTACAGGAAACGAGCGAGTCTCGTTTCCTGCGTCAGTCCTCTAGTGTCGTGACCTGGCGCCGAGTGGCACAGCTAGACGTCCAGGTCGTCAGGCCTTGCTCGACTGCTCATGCGGCTGCTGGCGCGGCTGCACGGCCGGGCGTCTATCAACGCCAGTGGCTGCAGCTCGTGGCCCGGGGTCAGTTTCTTGTGCTCGTGCGTGTCGTCGGGATAGTCGAAGGCCTGAGCGTGCGAATTGGAGATGGTGCTGCCGTTCTGGCCCAAGCGGTTCTGTTCTGTGCTGTAGTTGGCCCAGTTCTGCTCGTTGGCCTGCTTGTTGTAATTGCGACAAGAGTTGGTCCGCTCGCCGGTGGCTAGTTTGTAGCCCGGAGGCGACATCGGTGAGAGCGGCGCGGTTGGCGAGGAGCAGCCGTTGTAGTAGGCGTACTTGGTCGTGGACAGTTCCTTCGGCGTAGGGCTCAGGGTGCCAGTGGTGAACTGGTTTTGGCGGCCTTTCACGCGGTCCTTGATCCGTTTGAAGAGCACGTAGAAGAGCTCGATGATGTTGAGGGCGAGCGAGACGAGTGAAACCACCAGCATGAAGACAATAAAGATGGTCTTCTCCGTGGGACGCGAGAGGAAACAGTCCACCCGATGGGGGCAAGGCGAGCGCTCGCACGTGTACACGGCGGACAGGCTGAAGCCGTAGATGTACCACTGGACCAGCAGGAAGCCCACCTCGAAGATGGACTTGAAAATGATGCTGACGATGTAGGTGCGCAGCAGGGCACCCTTCATCTTCACCTTGCCGTGCTCCTCCAGGCCGTGCTTGAACTTCTTGAGCTCGATCTTCTTGAGATGGAGCTCGACGTCGCCGCCATCATTCTGCACGGCCTTCAGCTCCTCCTCCTTGCGGTTCAGCTTCTCCTCCTTGCGCATCAGGTAGAAAACGTGCGCCAGGTACAGGAGCGTAGGCGTGGACACGAAGATGATCTGAAGCACCCAGAAGCGCACGTGCGAGATGGGGAAGGATTTGTCATAGCAGACGTTCTCACAACCGGGCTGTTGGGTATTGCACTTGAACGCCGACTGCTCGTCACCCCAGGCCGACTCCACTGCTGTTCCCAGAACTAGGATCCGGAAGATGAAGAGCACGGAGAGCCAGATTTTCCCTCCGGCCGTGGAGTAGGCCTGCACCTTGTCAAGAAGTCTTCCCAACGCACTCCAGTCACCCATCTTGAGGGAGTTCTAGCTGAAAATAGAAAGCTGAGATGTAATAAAATGTATTTAGACACTTTTGGACACTTCAGTGACATCTGAATATGTCTGAATGCCATTGCATTAGATGCAGAATATCAAAGTGACATGTATGGATGAATTGAATATATATATATATTTATATATATATATATATATATATATATATATAGTTATGTAATGCAAAGCCATTCATGCATCATTTTGAACTGTTGCTCAAGTGGCCACATGTCGTGTATTTTCTGTACGTAAAGCACATGATGAAAGTGTTAGTTTCAGCACCTGCTGAGGATGTTATTATGAAAATAATCATGAAAAGTGACCTCAAGATTATCATAATATAAACTACACCTGCTCTAAGATGGCTCAGATAACAAACATGTGGCTCACACACGTAGGGGTTTAGTTTGGGGTTGTAAAGATAACTGCCAGGACTTGCTGTCTTTTGCCTTGTGAAATAAAATTTCTCAACCAAATGCTACCATGACAAAAAGTAACTTATTATCTGCTGATTAAAACTTCTTAAATGCCTCTTTAACATGGGGAAAACACGACTAAGCAGTTCAGCTGGATAATTTAAAGAACCTTGTTTATTTAGCAAGATTTCGGTCCCTCCAGTCACATCAGAGATGTTTAAATAATGAGCAATAACATTCACTTGAACTCTGAATAGATTTGGGCAGCAAGTCTTTGATTAAATCCTCTGCGCAGCATGGAAAATCAAATATCATAAGGAACTGTTTAAGACGTTATAAAGGACTGGCTTATTCATGTGGTCCAGGCATGAAGAAGAGCATCCCTTCAATATCCTGGACAATTTGTGGGTCTCGTGGCACTAATAAAAATTTTAAATGGGGTATGTGGAATGTATATTATGACAGTGTTAAAAGTCCATAAAGACATCAAGGCAAAAAATGTACTAAAACATATATATATATATATATATATATATATATATATATTAGTATTTTTGTTGTTTAGACAGCAAATGGACATAAATTTGATTTGTGTCTAGCTCAATGCTTAATTTTAGATAGTTATATAGTAAAGTACATAGAATAATAACTGTTTTACTGTATTTATTTAAACATATATACATCAAATTTGTCAGTACATTGATTGCACGAAATAATGTAGGAATGTTTGGGAATTACAAGTCTTGCCACAGTCAAGCCGCTTAACATTATATTGAGGAATTGAACAGCGCCCCCTACAAGACGCTATTGACGACGCAGTCGAAACAGATCGTTTTTCACCAGAAAGTCGTATTAGAGTTGTAAAAGCAGAGGAAGAAAAGACCCAAAGTTGTTTTTAATCTTATTCAATAAGACAAAATGTTGTTATAATTCGTTACAATTAAAATCATGTTTTTAATGCCTGTTTACGTTTTTTTTTTTAAAACTTCTTTCCAGGCACAAAGTTTTTTTAAGCGTCTGTTATTTCATTTTAGTTTTAATTACTAAAATGCCTATTAAAAGGCTTTTATTTTTATACCGAGGTGTTCTCCACATCAGACGTGAATAAAATGCTAAGCGAAAATATGATGTATTAAACAATATGACTATACAATGAATCATAATGATTCCGCTAACTTCTAAACTCTCTCAGATGTCGTTCAAGTTAAATTTTTTATATAACAACAGGCATTTAAAACTTTAAAATACTTTAAAAGTAACTTTCCACTGTGTTGCTCAATTCTGAATATTAGTGCCGTTATGAAAAAAATAAATAAATAAATAAAAAGTTTTGAAAAGTTGTAAGACTTTACGTAAAATCTTACCTGGTGAGAAGTAAAGAGAGGAGAGCCCTGTAGGGACTTACTCCGTCACCTCTGAAGATAAGTCACCAAATCCAAGTAAGCGACTATGGAGAAACTGAGGCACACTTGTCAAACTTTCCCTGCTTATAAGAGACTCAGAGGGAAGAAAGTGGAAAGCAGACGCACAAAGTTTAGCAAAGTCACATGACTGTCTACGTCAGAAGAAAGAGTTTTTTGGGTCCTCCTCATGCACTCATTCGCTTGATGAGCTTCTTCAACTCGGACGAACTAACGCTGCTCTCGAAAACTTTCTGAAGTTGTTGAAAGTGTAACAATAACTGACAATCATAATATAAAACGAATAAAATATATTATAATCTAATGCCATTTCTAACATATATCAACATTATAGGTAATCTATAAAGCAGACTATATCAGGAAGTTTTATGATTATCTAAATAGAACAGTCCATAAAATGGAACGTTTATCTTAAGATGATTTTAAAAATGATACTTTTTAAACCGTTTTCATTCTATATATAGCACATATTAGAAGCTATTGTAGTGTATGTGTTAAATATTATAAAACCATGTGCGTATCCGTGTATTTTTAATAATAATAATAATACTTTAAAAGCTTTGTCCCTGATATCTTTGTCCTCTTTATAAGAAAACTACGGATACACATTCATCTTCATATACTTATCACACAATATTTATTCTTAATGCACAAAAAGTTGATTAAACATATTTCGTGTTGCATGATATGCGAAAATAAAATTAAAAAGTACATTGAAAAACTACAGTAACTGAGACAAAAAGAAAAAAAACATCACTGGCCTTGTAGTGACAGAAGTTAGGGGTTAGTGAGTGCAACTCAAGAAGATTACAGCGCCATCTAGTGTTCAGTTAGCAAAAGTTACAATCAACTTTTTATTCCTTCATAGGCTGTGCTGATTTTATTAGTTATGTGTATTTGTCATGTTACCACATTGACCTGTTGCCTTATGCCTCAGGTTTGGCTCCATCAAGGCTGATTTTGCGTTGACCCAACCTGTTCTGAAAGGCCATGTTTAACTCATTGTGCCTCATTCCATTAACAGAATCAAGTTCTACTGAATAGTGTGAAGGATATCGGGAATCGCCAGCATACATTACATTCCTATATTTCTTATTTCTCCCACTAATCCTTTTACAAAGCAAATAGAATATTTCTAGAACATTCAAGGCCAGGGACACACATGCTACCACCAACATGAAGATAATAAAGATGGTTTTCTCTGTGGGTCTAGACACAAAACACTCTGTCTCCATCATACAGGGCAAAATCTTAGGACAGTGGAAACGGCGATCCATGATAAATCCAAACAGAAAATACTGTCCAACAATGAAGGCCACCTCTAAAATGATTTTAATAAACAGCTGGGCCAAGTAGCTACCCAGCATGGTTCCTTTGATTGCAACCTTCCCTTGTTCGTTTGTATATTTTGGCGACTTCGACATCGGGTTCCTTTTCTGCTCCTCTCTCAGTTTGTTCTCTTGGTGGATGACGTGCACCACGTGGCCTAGATACACCAAAGTTGGAGTGGAAATAAAGATGATCTGCATGACCCAGAAGCGAATATGCGAGATGGGGAACTTCCAGTCGTAGCATACGTTTTCGCAACCAGGCGTGTTGGTGTTGCACACTAAGTTGGATCGCTCGTCGCCCCACACATTTTCCGCTCCTGCTCCCAGGACCAGGATCCTGAAGATAAAGAGGACGCTCATCCATATCTTGCCTATGACAGTGGAGTGGGACTGTACTTTGTCTAGTAATGCTGAGAGGAATCCCCAGTCTCCCATAGTTGGTTGTTCAGTTTTTCAGGGCTTCCCTGGAGGATAATCAGGACATTAACATTGAATTATCCATAATTATTTTTTTTAAGGGGTCATCGGATGCTAAGTACACTTTTTCATGTTGTTTGAACATTAATGTGTGTTGGCAGTGTATGTACAAATCTACCCTATAATGATAAAAATCCATGCAGTGGTTAATTAATCTGTAAAAATAATATCGCCTTTTTCAGATCGAACCATTCTCAGATGCCTGTCGGTATCTCCGATTGAGTGATTGAGGTGTTGTGTTGCTGGATATAGTAATGAACATAGTGGTCGTCATTTACTCCTGACATCTGAGCCGCTGAAGATGCAGTGGATTACGTTTGTTTGTGAAGGGAATGCGCCTCCCGATCTACATATGTTCGCACAAATCATTTGTGATCCAGCTTCACTTACAGCAGAAGTGAGTATAAGGGGTTTTTTACGAATCTTTGCGATCGCCTTTCCTAATAATGTGCTAGTTAGCAACTTTAGCGAAAATGGGCATCCGATGACCCCTTAAGAATCAATGGAGTGAATTCAAGTAGGCCTTCTTTAAAGCCACTTCATGAGCAAACCAGGTTCTTGTTATATTCAAAAAGACAAAGTAATATGGAACCTTAAAAAAGGCCACCGTAAACGTGACAGCACAAAACAACAATACAGACTTGGTCAAAATGACAATAACTGCTGCAGCAATTGAGATATTTTCATAGACTTCTGTACACTAACCATTTTGCTGTTGTTTTCACTTCCCAAAAATACTTTCCAGTTTATTTAAAGAGCTTGCTTAATATCTTATCCATTATGCAAATTTCATACTCACCAAATAATATTATGGAGAAAAACAGTGTGTCTTGTAAGCTCAGAGTGTTTGTTGCCACCCTATAAAATATAAAATCATAATCACGGTTTAGAACAAAATCCAACGAAAGTTTTGTGGTGTTTTGGTTTATTGGGCTGATAAAACCTGAGATTTTTGAATCACAGTTAGTTTTTAGTGATGTTTCTAAAATGTGTTCTGTAAGATTTGATAAAGATAAGATAGGAACTGCAAAAACAATCTGTGGTATTAAAAAAATCTTTAAAAGATTTTAAATATACTTACATTCAAAATTAAAATATATTTACTGCAGTTCAATAAATAACTTTATCTTTTTAATTATTTGAATACATTTGATATTTAAGTAAAGTATTGAATATATAACTTATACAATTATATTTTAACAAATCCCAAAATATCTTGATTCACTTACTGAATAATATGAAACATCTGAAGCAAAGTTACTTTTGAGAAAACAAATTCTGTAAGATTTGATAAAGATAAGATGGGAACTGCAAAAACAATCTAAGGTATTAAAAAAATCTTTAAAAGATTTTAAATACACTTACATTCAAAATTAAAATATATTTACTGTAGTTCAATAAATAACTTTATCTTTTTAATTATCTGAATACATTTGATATTTAAGTTAAGTATTGAATATATAACTTATACAATTATATTTCAACAAATCCCAAAATATCTTGGTTCACTTACTGAATAATATGAAACATCTGAAGCAAAGTTACTTTTGAGAAAAACATTTCTGTAAGATTTGATAAAGATAAGATGGGAACTCCAAATAAATAAATAAATAAAAATAATAATGAAATGAAATGAAAATAAATAAAAAAATAAAATAAGATAAGATGGGGACTGCAGTAAACAAAAAAATCTTTTTCATTTTATCTGTAAAACATTTTAAATATACTTACTGTAGTTCAATAAATAACTTCTCTTTAAGTTATACACTACCGGTCAAAAGACTTATTAATGTTTTTTTTTTTTTTTAAGAAGCCTGTTCTGCTCACCAAGCCTGCATTAATTTGATCCAAAGTATAGCAAAAACAGTAAAGATTCTAAATATTTTTACTATTTAAAATAACTGTTCTCTGTTTGAATATATTTTAAAATGTAATTCATTCAAGTTTCTTTTTGATGAATAGAAATTTCAGAAGAACAGCATTTATCTGAAATAGAAATCGTTTGTAACATAATAATGTAATATAAATGTAATATATAATAATTGTAATATAAATGTCTTTAAAGCATCCTTGCTAAATAAAATATTTTTTTATAATTTCTTTCATATATACATACATATATATATATATTTATTTCATAAAATAAATAAATAATTTAGAAATAAATAAATAAATTAAGATAAATGCTTTCACATAGAAAGCAGTTATTTAAAATAGTAAAAATATTTCACAATATTACTGTTTTTGCTGTATTTTGGATCAAATAAATGCAGGCCTGGTGAGCAGAAGAGACTTCTTTAAAAAAAAAAAACAAACAAAAAAAAAAAACCTACAAATCTTACAGTTAAAAAACTTTCGACTGGTAGTGTATATTAAATATATAAATTAAAATCATACTCCAACTAATCTCAAAACATATCTTTTATCGTTTATTGACTGAATAGTGTGAAACTACTAAAACAAAGATACTTTTGAGTGATGTAAGTAGCAAACTGCAGTAATAACATTGAATTAAATTACATACATTTTTTTTAAAAAACTCATAAAAAATCATATTCCAACAAATCCCAAAATATTCTTACCTGAACGGATGGATCCAAATTGTAATTAAACGTAACTACTACTAATAATCCTAAATATTATTTTTAAATTACTCATAAACATGTATTTTAAAAAAACATATTTCCTTATTCAGTTTGTTAAGATTTAAAGACTATTGTATCTACGAAACTTTTGTATTTTTTACAATGTGAAATATCTATTGGTTTCAATTAGGTCACAGGGTCTCAGACAAGACTTGACTGTTTCGATCGGTCATCTTCTCTTGGTGAAATGTGATTTACCTATATCTGAAGGGACAATCAATGCTCCACCCAACAGTATGATAAAGGAAACCAGTTTAAACCAGACATTTTCACTTCTTTATTTCTGTTCTTGTTCGAAGAACTGGTAATTAGTCATGACATGAACCAAGTTGCAGCACACTTTCACACACTGGTGAAATTCAGCTAAATCATCAGATTTGTTTGTGTCGCTAGGTGGAAGCAGCATCTATATATATGATAGTGGTGTGGTGTAGTGGCTAAAGATTAGGGCTGGGATAGGTTGCTGGGTTTGAACCCCATTAAAGGAGAAGTCCACTTCCAAAACAAAGATTCACATATAATGTACTCAACCCCTTGTCATCCAAGATGTTCATGTCTTTTTTCTTCAGTCGTAAAGAAATTATGTTTTTTGAGGAAAATATTTCAGCATTTTTCTCCATATAATGGACTGATATGGTGCCCCGATTTTGAACTTCTAAAATGCAGTTTAAATGCGGCTTCAAACAATCCAAAATGCGGTTGTAAATGATCCCAGCCAAGAAACAAAGGTCTTATCTAGCGAAACGATTGGTTATTTTAATAAAAGTAATAAAATTTTATACTTTTTAATCTCAAATGCTCGTCTTGTCTTACTCTGCCTGGACTGTTTTTGTTCCAGTTCATGACAGTTAGGGTATGTCGAAAAACTCCCATCTCATGTTCTCCCTCAACTTCAAAATCGTCCTTTATCACTGTTTTACCTTTTTTTGTTAAGGGTGTTTGATCTTCTTTGCATGTTCACTTTGCAAAGACTGGGTTGGTACTTCTGCAGCAATGAGGGGTGATTTTGAAATGATTTTTGAAATTGAGGGAGAAACATACCCTCCATTATATGGAGAAAAACACAGAAAATTTTTCCTTAAAAAACATAATTTCTTTATGACTGAAGAAAGAAAGACATGAACATCTTGGATGACAAGGGGGTGAATCTGTGTGAATCTGTGTTTTGGAAGTGGACTTCTCCTTTAACCACTGATTTTTTCAGAGTAGCTGTCCTGAAAAAAAAGAATAAACTTTTCTGCTAAATTAATACAACTAAACAATATTTTCAAACATTTTGCATACATTCAACAAATCTTGATTGAAAATGATACTAAATAAATTATATTTATTTGATTTTCTTCACAAATCACATCTTAAGCTATTCATTGACACTGTTGTCTCCTTGATATGACTTTTTATTGTAAAAAAAATAAATAAATAAATAAAGGCAACCTGATCCAACGTTTGAGAAAATGGGTAATTTTGAGAAAAAAAAAAAAAAAAAAAATATATATATATATATATATATATATATATAATATAAAATATATTAAAAAAATTAAAATAATAAAACATAAAAAATCAACCCAATATTTAAAGGGTTTTGTTTTAAAAAAAAAAAAAGTGCCAGCCATATATATTTTAAAACAACCCTTTAGAAAATATGCATCCTAACATTTAATGCATAAAATACAAAGAAAACATGTATTTATAATTTCCTGCATAAACCACTCTTTGACCCTGACAACCTCTTATAAGTGACAACTGTTTCAAGTAAATCTTTGTGTAATCTCCCAGTAAAAAGGAGTTATTTCTCAAGGATTTGAATTCTTGTTTAATTGTGTGTAATTGTGGGAGAGAGATTTGCAGACAGTCATCCTGACAATGAACTTTTAGCCTGTCTTGAGTCTCTGAGTAATCTTAATAACACTGACACGGTCACATCTCATATCATACGTGAGATCCAGGAGGCAACTAAGGGACAACAAATGTTTAAACTGATATTTAAACGGATGCAATAAATAACATATTTTTACACTCAGGATCTGAGAAACTGCACCATAGATTTTGCCAAAACCTCCTGGGTGATCAAAATAAATATTGTCTGACAGAAATATTGGCTTGGCCCTGACTGAAAGGTCATTTTGCAGTGACAGATCAAAAGACAGCCCAACTATAGCCCTGGTGTTGATGAATGGACCATCATGGACTCACTTATTGCCACTCTGGTTGAAAATGAAAACAGAGAGAAGTCAGAAAATGACAAAAGATCATGATAGGCAAATTACACAGAACTCTGCATTTTAGGAAACATGTGCTTACCACCAGCTTCAACCACCCCCATATTGTGATGTCACATCATTATACTATTAACAGAAGACTAAATAATACAAATCTAAGAGCTAATTCTTTCAATCAGATAGACTGAAAGTAAATTTATAAAATGGATAGTTCCGGTCCTTAATTCTGATGGGATGAGCCCCGTTCTAAGCTGTCGTAAATTACTCTACAAACATACAGTTTTGTTTACATTTGTGTGTTGCTTTGCAACAACTTTGTTGGAACCACAACCATTTCTGAGGAACTGCACTGTTTGGCGGAATGCTTTTATTTATATCCTAACACTTTATATGCTCTGTTTTATTTTGTGAAACCTTACTACGAATATAGAATAACTGTTTTATAAAAGCAATAAGCCCCTCTTCGCGTCGTGCCTAACAACACCTCTTAGCCGTTATAAATTCACTGTAACCCACAGCTTCTTGGGTCTTATTGCTGTAATTAACATAGTTTGAGGGATATTATGTGGTGAAAATATTTGAAAGAAGCAAGAAGATCTGACTACTATATGAAATGGCTGTTTCAGAATGTTAATGTTTTCTTGAACATAGTAGACAAGACTAGGGTGTTTCTACAATTCTGATTTATCTACAGTCGAGGTCAAAAGTTTACATACACCTTGCAGGCTCATCCAATCTCTCTCTTGAAACGTTAGAAATGGCGTCTGATTCATTGTCATTAATTGTTTCGTTCTAACTGTTCTAACTATTCGAGTCGCATCAGGTCATTTTTGTATTCGTATTTGTCAGATTCAGGTATAAATCAGGGTTGCCAGGTCTTCACACCAAAACCCGCCCAATTGCTATTCAAAAGTAGCCCAAAACTAGCCCAATTGCGTTTCGGTGAGGGTCCTCTGTTAAAAAATGCTTTCCAAGGGGTTAAAATAGACATTTTTTTGTCAGGGTTCCCCTCGTAAATTCACATTTCAGGGGCTAAATATGACGTTATTAGGGTTGCTTCAACCCACGGACATCAAAAACTACCCGCGGCAACAGTGTAAAAGTAGCCTAATTCTTGACTTGGCAACACTGGTATAAATAAAGCATTATTCTAACTTTAACTCTAATTATTCTATTATTCTTTCCTTTAGGTATACCCTATTTAATGTAAAAGTAGGATATTTATTCAAGTTTTATGTTTTCACTCTAATGGTCATTCATTCTACTGTTTTTGATAAAACACTAGTATTAGCTATTAGCTTTGTAACTAAATTGCAAGTAGCTTTAAGTCTAGCTAACTAGCTAAATTTTGCTTGATTGTGTTTTAACTACTTTAACCCTTTAACTGTCACTCCCTATCTTGAACATAGACATGAAAATGCACTATCCAAAGTTACATTTTTATAATTCATGAAACGAAAACATTTTGTAATATGATTTTGATGTTTAATTTCTATGGTAATGCAATGTCTGATTTTAAAAATGATTTTCAAAGGATAAATTTTGAGATTTTATGTTTTCAGTTGATATATAATTTCTTAAGATTTCTATTGCATGATAGGAAAAAGTCAATGAAGAAATACAGAAGCAGATGTCATTTATAGGGAAGTTTCAAACGAAAGTGTGTCCTGTGTCTCGCACGTCTCCGCTGGTCCCGTCCAGCCCTCCTGAGTCTCCTACGTGTCCGCTGGTCCGTCTAGCCCTCCAGAGCCCACTCCTCCTGACCGCCCTCCAGTGCCAGCGTTTCCAGAGTGCCCTCCTAAAGCCCTAAATTACCCCAATAATTTATTTTTTTCTGTTTTGATTCTGTTTTCCTGTGTTCCTGCTTCCTTTTTAGTTCCTGTTTGCCCATATTTGGTTTGGTTCCTGTTCTCTTTTAGTTAATTAGACTTCCTTACACCTGTGTTGTTAATCTTCCTTTGTATTTATATCCCTGCTTGTTCAGTTCTGTTTTGTCCAGTCTACCCTTTTACTTGCTGTGTGTGAGTTTTTCTATAGTGTATTCCCCTGCATTTTCATTCTTAAAGACGCGTTTATTACTATTTCCTGTCTTCTCGTTGCCACATGCTACCGTGATAGTAAGTGCAATAGGCTGATTAAATTTGTCTTTATTTTAATGTAATACAAAAACTTTTTCATCAGAGATAGAAATATGATGTAAGATGATAGTGTTAGTTTAAGCGAAGTTAGTTTGAAAATATTTAACAGTTATTTACTAGACACAATTAGACAATATTTAAATAAAATAATAATATTAAAATAATAATAGGGAGTTCCAAACGCTTATATGATACAGAAATGGTCTACATTCTTAAAAGAACACACTTCAAAGGGCTCTACCTATCAAAGGGAGTAGGGCATAGGGATGCTCACTTCTGTTTGGAGTTTACCCATGGTTTATTCAAAGTTAGCAGTCATAAATAGACAAGAACAAAAGTGACACTTCACCTCTCATTTCTCTAAATAAAATCACCAGAGACACATAGAACTGCCATGGAAATTATGTGATTGTCTTATTTTGGTAGATTGCATCACAAGAATCCACTTCAGCAGAATACAGCCGTCTTCCAGTTATATTAAAAATTATTTGAGTGACCTATAAATGGATGGTGAGTATGAGGAAACTGTTAGCACAACATTTGTGTCCTTTAATATGGTTTGTGTGTGTTTTTTCATTGAGTGGAAACAACCATATTTGCACTGTACAACATGTTGTAGAACCTCAGTAAAAATCTGTTTTCCCATTTTCTCCCATAATTATGGTTTCTGTGGAGAATGTAGGAAATAGCTGTGGTGTAACTATACATGATAACTGGACTGAAATTTTAGACATGCATGTTAACATACTTGTTTACATACTTGCTGTAGATGCTTTTATCCAAATAATTAATTTGCATTTTTAGGCATTTATAGTAAAATAAATATAAAGGTCACTTTTTTAACACTATAATTGTATAAACCTATTACTGTACAAAGTAAAACTAGCATAACATATTGTAATGATCATAGGCTGTGGACTGAATCCTGAATGCCTTGGATTACACGAGATATTTTTACCAACCGAATTTGCAAAACGCAAGACTGTCTTTTCTTTTATCACTGTGTTTATGTGTTTTTGTGATTTTGAGAAGCACTGTCTATGGAAACCATTGTTTCATCACATTTCTCATGATCATGTGGGAGATGACTGTTAACATTTTTTGGTTTCATGTATTGCAAAATCTTGAGTCAAAGTTGAACAATGTAAAGGCTGGTATGATGTAAATCTGCTTGTGTGATTTTGGACTGGGTGTGATTACGTGCTCATTGACCCGAAGTCAATTGCAGATTTTTTTTTGTTTTTGTGGGTGGACACTAAATGAAAGCCACACTTATAAAAATTACAAAACTTGTTGAAGATCAGATCTTAAAAGACTGAAAGCTCTGATATCATCTTTTACCTGCACACAAATAAAGAACAAGTTTCACTGGACCTGTCATCATATAAAAGGTATGTTAACCTTAGATATGGATTTAATTAAACTCTATTTTGTATATTGATTATTGGAATTATTATTATTGTTTTAAGACACAACAATCTATTTGCTTATTTGCTTATCTGTCAAATATTTTAATTATTCTGATCTTGTACCATTTTTTCTACTACTTCCAATGTTAATTTTACATTTTAACGCCTATAGAATAAAATGTAAAAAAAAAAAAAATCTACTATCACTTTATTAACAATATAAATTTCTTTAAAAAAAAAAAAAAGAAAGAAAGAAAGCAAAAAAATTGACAGACCCCTTACTTCAAAAGTCTTCTCATATCTAGGTCAGCATGGGCGATTGGGGATTCCTCTCCAAGCTTTTAGACAAAGTGCAGTCTCACTCAACCAACATTGGGAAAGTGTGGCTTACAGTTCTGCTGATCTTCAGAATAATGGTTCTCGGAGCTGGACTTGACAAAGTCTGGGGAGATGAACAGTCCAATATGGTCTGCAACATCAACACACCCGGTTGCTTGAACGCGTGCTACGACCACATCTTCCCCATTTCCCACATGCGTTTCTGGGTGCTCCAAATCATCTTTGTGGCCACGCCAAATCTGGTCTACCTCGGCTACGTTCTGCACGTCATCCACAGGGAAACCAAACTGAGGCAGCATTTACAAAACCAGGAAGAGAAGCGCGGCGTAAAACTGCCCAAATACACTGACGACAATGGGAAGATTTATTACAAAGGGAGCCTGCTGGGTTGCTATATGTTGAGTCTCATGGTGACCATTTTGTTTGAAGCAGGGTTCATTGTGGCCCAGTACTATTTAATCGGCCTTTGGATGCCCAAACAGCTAGAGTGTATAGTAGATCCTTGCCCTGCAATCGGTGTGCATTGTTTTACATCCCGCCCAACTGAAAAGACCGTCTTTATTGTCTTCATGCTCGTTGTGGCATGTGTGTCTTTAGCTTTGAATCTCGGAGAAATATTCTATCTAATGGGCCGTAGAGGCGAACAAAAGAGGAGGACACCTGCAGTGGCTGAGATGCAGAAATTGCCCCCCACTGAAACATTTTGCTGAAGAAAAAAAATCACAGTTCCCTTAAGCTTACTGTATCTACTAACTTTGTAATGTCACTTTTTACTTGTTTAATAAACCATCATTCTATTGATTTAAAGAAACAAATGATGCATTTTCTCTAATCCAATTTTAATTTGTGATTACATTTAAAAATCTCCACACATTGTGAGAAATCATTATTAGCTTCTTTCAAGGAATGTCTTCAGTTCCACTTTTCCAAATCGCCCTACATTTGCAAAATGACTACAACCACTTTTAATGGGTAGCAAAGTTGACATGTAGCTTAGTTGATATTTTTAGTGTTTTGGGCCTATACTCAACATGGAAGCCTAGAACTACTGATCATATGGTATGTTTAGAAATCTATATTTCATAAACAAAACATAAGTTTTAGTTAAACTGTCTTTGCAGCAATAATACTTGTGTAACACTGTTGACAGTCAATGAATCCACTCTTGACACGGGTTTGCTAGTTTAACCCAGGGTTTTATGTCATATGGCTTTTTCAACATATAGTAGTGTGATTGGGAAAAATATAATTGTGTACTAGAAAATTAAGCATCGGGGCTTTATATTGATGAAAATATAATAAAAATATTCTTCACGGACATGTACCCACAATTATAGAATGACCCTACTATAAAGCTACTACAACAATCATTAGAATGTTAATGCACATGTTTATGCGTTTTTACATTATTTATGTATGTTTCATATTAGCTTTGTATTAATAATAGGCTTTGTTATAATTTTCAGCAGAAGTAGCCCTACACACACTCTTAGAGAAAAAAGGTACAATAGCTGTCACTGGGGTGGTACATTTTCAAAAGGTGTGTTAAATGTACATATTAGTCCCTAAATGGTACATTTTTGTATCTACATGGTGCATATTATTACTTTTCATAAGGTAGGCCTACGGCGCAGTGACAGATTTTGTACTTTTTTTCTAAAAGTGCAGCGATTCGGTGATTATGAACTGATTTATTCTAAACATATAATGAGTGCAAATATAAATACACCCAGCGTGTTGTTTATAAGGTGCAGGAAAAAATGGTTAGACATTATTAAAAATTGCGAGTGAGGTAAATTGTCATGTATTAACCGGGAAAAGATATCAAACCGGGAGACTTGCATTGTTCGTGTGTCTTTCCACCACATGGAGGTGTACGAAGATCACAAATTATTAAAAATCAGGCCCCTTCAGACACCAGTGCATTTTCAGTTCGTAACACTTCAGACAGATCAATGCAATATTTATAACCCTGAAAAACAATAATGCTGTGCTTAGAAAACAAACTGTAAAATTTTAAAACTGGCGAATTTTTTATTTACATGTAAAAAAAAAACAAAAAAAAAATCTATAAATAAATAAATAAATAAATAAAAATAAAAAATGTTAGGCAAGTAGCAAGACATCCGAGAAACAACGTTGGCATTATTGACGTCAAATCTGGCGTGGCACGTCAGACGCAATGTTTGAATATAAAAACTTGAAATATGCAGAAACTACTTAAATAGGGCAAACTAGATTCCAGCAGCAGGTGAGACGTATTAAGTACTTCAGCGATCAAGATCATCTTTTGGGGAGGTTTGGACATGAGGGTGAGTAAATGATACAATTGATATGTTTGGGTGCTCCTTTTAATTCTTTGCCGAAATTTTTGAAACTTCCCTGATGAAAAAAACAGCTAAAACCAGCCTAGGCTGGTTGGCTGGTCTTAGCTGGTTTAAGCTTGAAGTAGCTGGTTTAAGCTGGTCTCCCAGCCGGTCTAGGCTGGTTTTAGCTGGTTGTTCCAGCTGGTCTCCCAGCCTGACCAGCTAAGACCAGTCTGGAAGTGGCCAAAACCCCTGTAAAACCAGCCTGCTGACCAGCTAAGACCAGCATGGATGATTTTCAGCAGGGTTGCAAGTCCTAATAATCAACCCTTACACATCTCTAGCTGAGCAATACTTTTAGTAGTGAACATTTACATTATTTACAAAGGTTTTAAAACATCATTTAACTAATGAAAACAGTTCATGATTAAAAGCACGATACGTAAGTGCTAAAATTAATTATTCTGAACATGATATGTGTGCAAATATAAATACACACATAAAAACAACGACCAAGTGTGTTTGTATAGGACAAGAAAAATGTATAGACCTTATTAAATATTGCGAGTGAGGTAAATTGTCATTTATTAACCGGGAGAAGTTTGGGAGACTTGCATTGCTGGTGTGTCTTTCCACCACAGGGAGGCGTATAAAGATCACAAAGCATTGAAAAATCAGACCCCCTCAGACACCAGTGCATAAAATAACAGACAGATCAATACAATATAATAATGTTGCGCTTAGAAAACAAACAATGAAAAAAGGACTTAAGTTTTTTTTTTATTCAGGATATTTTTATATAAAGGGACACCCAAAAAAAATTTTTTCATTTACTCACCCTCATGTCGTTCCAAATTGGTATCAGTTTCTTTCTTATGTTGAACACAAAAGATATTTTGAAGAATGCTGATAATCAAACAGTTGATGGTCCCCACTGATTCTATAGTACTGCTTTCCCTACTATGGAAGTCAATGGAGCAATCGAGACCAACAAATTTTTTTTTTTTTTCTTCAAAATATCTTTTGTGTTCAAAAAAAAAAAAAAAAAATTGGAAATACCTTTTTTTTTTTTTTTTTTTTTTTTTCATTTTTGGGTGAACTATTTTTTCAGTTTAATCAAGAGAAGCAAAATGACTTAAGATATTAAGTCTTATTTTCCAAAAAATGTTATGAAAATTAAGCAAGTTTATGCTTAAAGGAGAAGTTCACTTCCAAAACAAAGATTCACGTATAATGTACTCACTCCCTTGTCATCCAATATGTTCATATCTTGCTTTCTTCAGTCCTAAAGAAATTATGTTTTTTGAGGAAAACATTTTAGCATTTTTCTCCGTATAGTGGACTGCTATGGTGCCCTGATTTTGAATTTTACAAATCATTGGAAAATCAGAACCCTCAGACACCAGTGCATAAAATAACAGATAGATCAATACAATATAATAATGTTGCACTTAGAAAACAAACAAAGAAAAAAGGACTTAAGTTTTTCTTTATTCAGGATATTTTTATATAAAGGGACAGTTCACCAAAAATTTTTTTTTTCATTTACTCACCCTCATGTCATTCCAAATTGGTATCAGTTTCTTTCTTATGTTGAACACAAAAGATATTTTGAAGAATGCTGATAATCAAACAGTTGATGGTCCCCATTGACTTCTATAGTACTGCTTTCCCTACTATGGAAGTCAATGGAGACCAACAAATGTTTTTTTTTTCTTCAAAATATCTTTTGTGTTCAACAAAAAAATAAATAAATTTGGAACTACCATTTTTTTCATTTTTGGGTGAACTATTTATTTCAGTTTAATCAAGAGAAGCAAAATGACTTAAGATATTAAGTCTTATTTTCCAAAAAATGTTATGAAAATTAAGCAAGTTTATGCTTAAAGGAGAAGTTCACTTCCAAAACAAAGATTCACGTATAATGTACTCACTCCCTTGTCATCCAATATATTCATATCTTGCTTTCTTCAGTCCTAAAGAAATTATGTTTTTTGAGGAAAACATTTTAGCATTTTTCTCCGTATAGTGGACTGCTATGGTGCCCCGATTTTGAATTTTACAAATCATTGGAAAATCAGAACCCTCAGACTCCGGTGCATAAAATTACAGACAGATCAATACAATATTATAATGTTGCGCTTAGAAAACAAACAAAGAAAAAAGGACTTAAGTTTTTTTTATTCAGGATATTTTTATATTTACATTTTCACGTTTTGTTATAATATTATTTTTAATTAAAAAGGTTTTTTTAAATGCCGTTTCAATAAAAAAAAAAAATGTAGAAGTGTACTCCACATTCCATCATAGGAATAGTTAACCCACAATAATAAAAACATAAATAGATAAAAAATTAAAAACGTCAGGCAAGTAACAAGACATCTGAGAAACAACGTTGGCAGTATGACGTCAAATCTGGCGTGTCACCTCAGACGCAATGTTGAATATTGATGAATTAAAATTTTGAAATATACGCATACTACTTAAATAGAACAAACGAGATTCTAACAACGTTCCAACAACGTATGAAGTACTTGAGTGATACCTTAAGATCTTCTATTGGGGAGGTTTGGACATCAGGATGAGTAAATGATACAATTGATATGTTTGGTTGCTCCTTTAATTCTTTGCTGAAAATTATTGAAACTTTTAAGTCCTAATAAACATGTCAACCCCTACACATCTCCAGCTGAGCAATACTTTTCTACACCTTAACAAGAAAAAACATAGTTACATTATTTACAAAGGTTTTAAAGTCATTTTAACTAATGAACACAGTTCATAATTAAAAGCACAATACGTAAGTACTAAAATTAGCATGAGCTATGCTTTTATGAAACAAATAACTTCATATACTAACGCTTCTCTCCTCTCATACAGTTACAAGAGAGAATCTATTTATGAAAATAAGAAAACGTTGTGTGTTACAACTATATAACAATTCTACAGTAAGACAATTAGAGCATTGCACAATTTTATAAAAAGACATAAATGATAAGTCATATGGCAAGTCATTATTTTAATAAAGGTTAAAAGTTAAATATAGTCCATCTAAAATTACCTGAAATGCTCTGTGGCACCATGCAGATGTTCATCAACATTCATTCTGGTGTAAACATTGTTCAAAAAGACATACAATCATTTTACACCAAAACAAAAACAGAGCAAAACCAGATGATCACAAAATGGATTGAATTTGAATACCCAGATCCTACATTCATTTAGCTATGGATAAGCTTACAACATCTAACATGAACTTTTCAGCCTTAAGTTTAGGTAAACTTTGAAGTTCCTGTAATGTACATCTTTGATCCGTTTAAACCTTGCAAAACCATGCTCATCGTTTCTTGGACCTGCGGCATATCAGGTAGAACATCTCGATCACGTTCAGAAGCAGAGAGATACATGACACCACCAGCATGAAGATGATAAAGATGGTTTTCTCTGTGGGACGAGACATGTAACACTCAACCGTATAAGGGCAAGGAGATTGGGAGCATTCTATCTTAGGGATCATGACGAAACCGTAAATATAATACTGGCCTACAATAAATGCAGCCTCAAGCAATATCTTAGCAAACAGGCTGGCTAGATAACTACCTAACAATTGGCCCTTGATTAAAACTTTGCCATAATCGTCGGTGTATCTGGGTTGTTTGAGGCCTTGCTTTTCCGCATGGCTTTCAATCAGCTGTTTCAGTTTCTTTTCTTTGTGGAGGATATGCAGAACGTGGCCGAAGTATAGGAGCGTTGGCGTGGACACAAAGATGATCTGAAGTACCCAGAAGCGAATGTGGGAGATTGGAAAGGTGTGATCGTAACACACGTTCGTACAACCGGGTTGCTTAGTGTTGCAGATCATTTTTGATTGTTCGTCGCCCCACACTTTTTCAGCCCCAGCTCCGAGAACCATGATCCGGAAGACAAAGAGAACAGTGAGCCACACCTTCCCGATGACCGTGGAGTGAGACTGCACTTTGTCCAGCAGCTTGGAGAGAAAGCCCCACTCTCCCATGCTTGTGCTTGTAGTATCTTCTCTGCCTGGAAAACTAAATGAGAAAGACAGCATTTTGAGTGGTTGGGTTTTAATCTGTTTAAAAGTCAGTTTCTCCTAAAAATGTATTTATTATTTATTCGACATCATGTCATACAAACTCCATATGCATATGCAGTGCAAAAACTGAATTGTCTTGCTTTCCAGTACAAATATCTAAAGATTCTTAAAGGGACAGTTCACCCAAAAAAATTTTTTTCATTTACTCACCCTCATGTCGTTCTAAATTGGTATCAGTTTCTTTCTTATGTTGAACACAAAAGATATTTTGAAGAATGCTGATAATCAAACAGTTGATGGTCCCCATTGACTTCCATAGTATTGCTTTGCCTACTATGGAAGTCAATGGAGACAAACAAATGTTTTTTTGTTTTTTTTTAATATCTTTTGTGTTCAGCAAAAAAAAACAACTTTGGAGCAAATGCTCATCTTGCCTTGCTCTCCCTTAACTCTGTGTATTCTGGCTCAAAACAGTTAGGGTATGTCGAAAAACTCATATTTTCTCCGTCAACTTCAAAAATAATTTCAAAATCATCCTACATCGCTGCAGAAGTACCAACCCAGTCTTTGCAAAGTGAACATGCAAAGAAGATCAAACACCCTTAACAAAAAAGGTAAAACAGTGATATAGGATGACTTTGAAGTTGAGGGAGAACATGAGATGGGAGTTCTTCGACATACCCTAACTGTCATGAACCGGGAAAAAAAACAGTCCAGGCAGAGTAAGACAAGATGAGCGTTTGACATTAAAAAGTATATAAATTGTATTATTTTTTATGAAAATAACCAATTGTTACACTAGATAAGACCCTTCTTCCTTGGCTGGGATCGTTCATAACCGCATTTGGGATCGTTTGAAGCTGCATTTAAACTGCATTTTGGAAGTTCAAAATCGGGGCACCATAGCAGTCCACTATATGGAGAAAAATGCTGAAATGTTTTCCTCAAAAAAACATAATTTCTTTACGACTGAAGAAAGAAAGACATGAACATATTGGATGACAAGGGGGTGAGTACATTATATGTGAATCTTTGTTTTGGAAGTGGACTTCTCCTTTAAAAGAATAGGGTAAGCAAAAATAAACTTAGTTTGAAAACAAGATTATTTTTCTTAACCCATTGACAGATTTTCCTAGTTTTAAACATAAACTCACTTAATTTTGACATTGCTAAACAGTATGTTGATTTGAGAGTTTTTAGATATTTATAATGGAAAACAAGATAAAAATACTAAGAAAGAAATATTTTTTTTGCTGTGGGCTATTAGGTTTCACTGAACACAAGTAGTTTTTTTGTACATGACGCAACTCCAAAAAGGAGAAAAAACACCAAAAATGTCAAATTTATAGAAAGTATCCCAAGACCCAAGAAAATTTTAGTCATTTTTCAGTAATAATGTTAAAATAGTGCATGAAATAACATTATATTTTATTCTTTATCTAAAACACTTTCTATTTTAAAAAGTAAAAAAGATTGTAAAACTTTACAGTAATGCCATTTGTTAACATTAGTTAATGTATCAACTAACTTGAACAAACAATGAACGATACATTTATTACAATTTATTAATCTTTGTTCATGTTAGTTAATAAAAATACAGTCGTTCATTGTTTGTTCATGTTGGTTCACAGTCCTTTAACTAATGTTAACAAACACAACTTGTGATTTTAATAATGGATTAGTAAATGCTTAATTATGATATTAGTTGTGATATTAGTAATGCTATCATTAACTAATATTAATAAATGCTGTAGAAATTTAGTTAATTCTCAGTTCATGTTAACTAATGTAGACATCACAAATGTATTGCGCATTATGTGATTCGCATTGCATTTTGTTCTTTTTTTGTATTCCTATCAAATTCCAATCTAGGAATAGTTCACCCAAAAATGAACTTCGTCTCAACACTGCATTGTTTTCTACCTTCCATAGATGAAATATTAGTTATTATTCAATGACCAACGCTTGCTGATTGCAATCAATGTCATACTACAATAAAGTCATAAATATTGTAGAATCTGCATACGGGCCACATGCGAGTTTCGGTAGAGGGGCAAGATTATCAGAGAATACGGTAACACTTTACAATAAGGTTCATTAGTTAACTACATTATTTAACATGAACTAAGAATGAACCATACTTCTACAGCATTTATTAATCTTAGTTAACGTTAATTTCAGCATTTACTAATGCGTGATTACAATCACGTTGTATTTGTTAACATTAATTAACACACTGTGAACTAACATGAACAAACAATGAATGACTGTATTTTTATTAACTAACATTAACAAAGATTAATAAATAGTGTAATGTATTGTTCATTGTTCGTTCATGTTAGTTAATATATTAACTAATGTTAATATGGCACCTTATTGTGAGGTTGGTAACACTTTACAATAAGGTTCCATTAGTTAACGTTAGTTAATGTATTAACTGCCATGAACAAACAATGAATAATACATTTGTTACATGATTTCTTAATCTTTGTTGATGTTAGTTAATGAAAATACTGTCTTTCATTGTTAGTTCATGTTAGTTCACAGTGCATTAACTAATATTAACAAGTACAACTTGATTTTAATAATGCATTAGTAAATGTTGAAATTAACATTAGCTAAGATTAATAAATGCTGTAGAAGTATTATTCATTCTTAGTTCATGTTAACTAATGTAGTTTACTAATGTTAACTAATGAACCTTAATACTTTAATAATTATGTATAAAAAAAAAAAAACACAGTACCTTTGTGGGCTGTGACAACAATCCGACGTTCAGAAGATAAGAGCGTTCAAGGTGCGGTGTTAAAATCTGCTTTAAACAAAATATGAATTTGAATTAAACATCAAAACACTCACATAAAGAACGATGAGTGGCACTTCAATGGACAAAATCAAAAAGGGATTTTTGACAATAAATAATTCTAGGCAAGTAATTAAATTTGTGTTTTAATGACGGAGAGAAAAGAATATGCAACTATCAAGCAAGATTTCTAACATTGTGAATGACTGACTTCTTCAATGTAGCATTCAGTTTGAAGAGTGAATGGTTAACATTTAGCAATCACCAAAATCCGTCTGTATACTAGTACAATGTAACTTTATTAGATTAGAATCAGTTTTGTTAGTTGTTTACAATCTTTAACTAAACTTTACAATATGTATCACATATAATTAGCAAATAGATCCTTAGACAAATGTAAAATATGTTAAATGTATATTCCTACCTGTGACAGCTTGCGTCTCAGTACGGTGCTGATTGACTGTGTTGCTCAATGATTAAATGGCATGTGTTAGGTGTAAAGATTGAACTTCAGTGCACTGGATTTCACAATGTCTTTTTTAGCTGCCACCTTCCTCTTGACATCTGATTAAAGTTCCATGGCCATATTTGGGATAGCAAGATAAAATTGAGCCCAAAGTTAATTATTAATCATGCTAGAGAATCTAGGAGAGATACATACATGTGAGACAGAATCTCTGTACGTTTGTATTCTCACGTAGCATATGAATAGATAAATATACACGTGCAGTTCATTCACAAGAACTTGGCACAGTATATTGATTAACCGTCATTGTGAACCGTCATTGTGCATTACTGAAATTTTTGCACACAATGAAACTGGGAAATAAACCACTGTGTTTTTAATGTTTCATCATGAGAGAAGAGAACAGAATAAATATTCCCTTGACATGCACAAGAGAAGGAGCTTTTATAACATAATGAATCCTTGAGTTTTAGTAGTGTATTCATCATCGGAGCTGTAGTTATTCTATGCTGGAGTCATTAAAAAGAACAGTGATAAAAAACAGCAGCGTGCTTTTATTTGAGATATGCAAGAATAACATATCAGCATAAAGATGCAATACAAACAGGTAGAGGAGTAGGGTTGGGTATCGAGTAATAGAGTAAACAGAGTAAATCATCATTTTGAAAGTTCATTTGACATTCCAAATAATGTTAAAGATTTTTCGACTACGTTGTTATGCCAGGAGATGGCGAAAGGGGGCTGTTAATATTGTATTTGTCTTTGATCATTCATTCAAAAATACTAATTCATCCAGTAATGAACTAAGTAAAGATTCACAGTGAGTGAATAACTGAATCATTTGCTTATAAATTAGGCCTACATGTGATTTTGTTAAGTTGTCTAATGTTTTTTTTCCTTCAGAATCGTAAAAGAATCACAACTTCCATTTAAAAAAACAACAACAGCAATAACCCAATTTATCCAGAATGACACAGCTCTATTTTGCAAATAGCTCTTTGAGTGAATCTTGTTTTCATGTAGCCTGTTGATTTTTGTTCATGGTATTCAGCTGCAACTAAATGTTTAGCAAAAAAAAAAAAAAACAGAATAAATATGCTTGATATCATCTTTTATTCACATTGGAATCGAAACTGGGAATCGAAAAGAATCGGAATTGATAATATTCTAACAATATCCAACCCTATAGAGGAGAATTCAAAAAATGTGTTTGCATTTGCATGTTGCATTTTTATATGATTCTTAAATTGTACTCGTGTGAATTTGTACAGAAATGTTAAAACATACTGAGTTTTTAAGGTCAGTAAAATTACTAAGACAGTTATTAGATGTTAGTAATCTTTTATTATTCTAATTATTGTTCTAATTATCTTTAATTAATTCATAAATATTGTTATTGAACACCACATTTAACAGCACATCTTGCGAAAAAGAAACTTTTGTTGATTTAAAAATTTTATTTTGAAGAAGGATACATTCAGAATACACATTACTTTAAATTTGTTTCTTTATAATGAAAAATATGGCCAAAGAAATTGACAACATCACACAAACAAGACATGCGGATAGTGCCTGAGTCACTTACTAACTCTTAATATTATTATATTTACACACAATATATACAATAATAACCGTTTTTTTTTCACCATAGTATATCAAACCTATCCAATTAAAAGTCAAACATGCATTGTACACAAAATGATCATAAAATAATTAAATAACACACTCCGTTTGAGGAGTATCATACCAATACTTTTTTTTTTCAAGTGTGTAAATACTGGAAGCTAAGGGCTATGGAAAACAAACTGTAAAGATTAACTGTAGTTTCTCTAAAAACTTGGCTGATTGTGAAAATTCTAACATACAAAAATCTAAATCTAATGGTCTTCCATTAATTGTTTGTCTTCTTTCGCCCCATCCAGGCTTCCTCCAAGACTCTGTCCGCTCTCAAACTGCTTGTTGATTTTGTTTTGCTTCAGAGCATCTTCAGAGTTTGTCCAGGATGATGGCAAACTTGCAGGGTTTCTAGCCGAATTGATATTATGTGTCCGTCTCTTGTTGCTTCGGCATCTGAGCCTCTTGCACAGCAGGTAAAACACCTCTATGACATTCAGTACCAAAGACACACAAGCTACCACTAGCATAAAGATGATAAAGATGGTCTTCTCTGTTGGACGGGACATGAAACATTCCACAGTGTACGGGCAAGGGGATTGGGAACATGTAAACTTTGCAATCATAACGAAGCCATATAAATAATACTGTCCAACAATGAATGCAATCTCCAGGATGATTTTAAAAAACAACTGGGTCAGATAGCTGCCGAGCAGGTTTCCTTTGATTTTGACGTGACCTTCTTCATCTGTGTATTTGGGTGCCTTCAACACGTGGCCCTCGCCAAGACTTTGTATCTTCTGCCTGAGTTTATTCTCTTGGTGAATGACCTGCACCGCATGGCCCAGGTACACCAAAGTTGGAGTGGATACAAATAAGATCTGCAAGACCCAGAAGCGGATGTGCGAGATGGGGAACTGCCAGTCGTAGCATACATTCTCGCAACCGGGTTGCATCGTGTTGCAAACCAAACTCGATTGTTCATCACCCCAGACGCTCTCCGCTGCTGCTCCCAGCACCAGGATCCTGAAGATGAAAAGGACGCTCATCCATATCTTGCCGATGACGGTGGAGTGAGACTGTACTTTGTCTAATAACGCCGAGAGAAATCCCCAGTCTCCCATGTTTGCTGATCGTCAGACTTTTCTACGAAAAAGGATGTAAGAAAGGAAACACGTGAAATGCAAAGTCCACTTAGGTCTAACTTAATCAATAAGCCTTTAAATGATGGTTTCATTAATGGTATACTCCTAATAGATTAATGTACTTAATAATTAATAACTCCTTCAAACAAGTTCAGTTACTGTGACCATAAAGAAAAGCAAAACATGAAAAAAGATGAAAGAGATCTTCCATTAATCAATAAAAAAACTTTAAGAGGTATTTTTAATAAATTAGTAAATTATATATTTAATCAAACTATATAAAATGCATTAATAACTGTAATACATTAGCATATGGTGTAAGCAAAACATAAAAAATTGAATTTACAGTGGTTTGTACTGGATACAAGAAAATAGCTTTTTAATTCATATTTAATAAACTTTTTAATATGTATGATTCGTATTCATTGAATAAACATCTGTGGCTACTAGTAAATATAAAATACTGAAAAATACATTTACAACACATACATGTTAAATCATCCTGTAAAACTTTACTACTTTAAAAACATCCTGTAAAACCTTACTATGTATTTACAACATTTACAGTGTTGTTAAAGAGCAATTACTATGATAATCAATTAGATGTTAGTAACTAAACATGAGCCTGATTAGTCAGATTCAAATGATTTAATTTAATTTATTCTTAATTATCCTCTTTTTACACCACAAGTCAAACAACTTTTGTATATTCTACCTAAAACAATGTATACTTGAACAAAAAAATCTTACAATGTAATATAAATTTAACATTTACCTTTAGTGAGTTTCCCCTCTTCCTATTGGAAACTAAGCTTCATACCAAGTGATAGCTGAGAATGTTGAACCTTGATTTTTGGGCTTTACTAAGATTGCATAATAGCTAAAAGCGGCCTGCTGTCACGTTGTCCGACGGTAAGCAATGAAAGAAGCAGATCTTGAACGCAAGTACGTAGGAGTGCCACATTAATGATTGAAAGACTTGTAAGTGTCTAACTGACACAAAGAATATTATATTGTATTCTAATTAAAACAATAGTATTTTTATTATATACGGTAGCAGCCAAAATTATTCAACCCCCCAGAGATTGTAATTTACAAATACAAGCTTTACTGAAGATCCAGGACTTCATAAAAATTGCATCTACAACAGTTCACTGGCATAATAAAAGTGATAATGTCAATATATAATGTAATGTCATAATTATTCAACCCCTATTGAACATTGCTGTTTTAAATCATTTAGTTTTATGGTAGGAAGCAAAATTGTTTTAAAACACAATTATGCCTTTAGAAACTGTAGTTTAAAAAAAAAAAAACAGAATTAGCTCTCACAAAAGCTATAGAGAAAAAAATAGTTTTATTATATTAGAAAGTCTAAGGCTACATGAAGATTTTCTAAGACACTAAAAGTTTCTATAGACACAGCTGGCAGTCTTATCCCTTAGTTTAAAGTGTGTTGTAACAAAAAACCTTTGAGGGTGCTGAACCAAAAAAAAACACAATATCAGAAAATGTTTGATCAGAGCAACTGAGAAAAACTTGCAATGTACTGCCAAAGATGTGCAAGATGATCCGACGAAAGGAGGAAAAACATTTTAATGCAGTGTATAAGAAAAATACTAGACAAGTTCACATTGAGGCATCTTGCCAAATACCACTCTTGACAAAGAAGAACAAAAAGGCAGATGTAAACATGCTAAAATTCATTTGGAATGGAAGAATGTTTTATGGAGTGATGTGACCAAACTGGAACTCTTTGGACTTATAAATCAGGGGTAAAAAGGGTAAAAGCTTAAGCATCTCCATCATCAAATTAGGAGGTGGATCAGTCCTGTTATGGAGTTGTTTTACTGTAGCAGGAAGTGGAAAACATGACCAAATGAAGGATATCATGGATTCTTTGAAGTATCAGGCCATTTTGGCAAGAATTGTGATGACTTTGGTACAATTACTGAAGCTTAATGATCAATGCACTTTCCTGCAGGACAATCACTCCAAAGTATACATCCAAATCTACTTATGCTTGGTTGAAGGATCAGTCATAGAATGTTCTTGAGTGGCCTGTTCAGTCTCCAGATTTAACTTCCATTGAAAATATTTGGTTGAATTAGAATAAAGCAGGGGCGAAGTGAAAACCAAAGATTATCAGTGATCTGAAAGCTTTTTTTATGTGAGGAATGGGCCAAGATTTCAGTAGAGAGGTGACAGAAGCTTCTAAGCACTTCCAAGCAGCGCTTATTGGTGGTTTTAAAGAATAAAACATTCTGCACCAAATTTGACTTTTGGGGGTTGAATAATTTTGAAAATGAACGTTTAGAGCCAATTCAATTTTCATTATTCATCAGCTTACGCTCTCAGAATTACTTAAATGTGTATTAATATACTTTCTCTAATAGTGTACTGATGCCCGTGTTGAATTGTTTTCACAAAATTTTGTTCTCTGCAGCAAAATTTCTTACAGGTCAAGGGGGCTGAATAATTTTGATTGCAACTGTATGTATTTTTAAATTTTATTCAGCAAGGATGCATTAAATTATAGAAAAGTTACGCAAAAAGACATTTATAAACTTGCAAAAGATTTCGATTTCATATGAATGCTACCCTTTTGAACTTTCTATTCACCAAATAATTCAGAAGAAAAAAAACATAATTTCTAGAAAGATATTAAGCAGCACAACTGTTGACATTAATAATAATAAAAAAACGTTTCTTGAGCAGCAAATTAGCATATTAGAATAATTTCTGTGAGATCATGTGACACTAAAGTCTGGAGTAATGAAAATTCAGGAATAAATTACATTTTAAAATATATTACAACAGAAAACTGACTTATTTTAAATTGTAGTAATATTTCACAATATTACTGATTTTGATCAAATAAATTAATTCTTGAGAGACTCCTTTCATTTATATTATTTTTCCTAAATACAAAAACAGAACATAAATAATAATAATAATAAAAAACAAAGTATACACGACACAGTTTTGAAGCTTGTCTTCGATCTAACTTGTCTACAGAGTACAAATTCAGACTTAAATGAGAAGAATATCAGCAATACTACATTAATGATTTGTTAAACAGAAAGAGCGGGAATCTTGCAGACACTTGTTTATTTATATTATTTTTCCAAAATACAGAAACAGAACAGATATAGAAAAAAACAGAACAGAAAAAAAAAATTGTATACGCGATATGTATATATATATATATATATATATTTTTTTTTTAAGCTTTCGTTTAATCAAACCTTTCTACATAGTACAAATTCAAAAAGAAAAAAAAAACGAAAACATGAGTTTTCAGCAATACTACATTATTGATTTGTTAAACAGAGAGAGAGTGTCATAGCACGCTTGAAGTTTGGGGATCTCGACCGTGCACAAGTCACTTGAATCAGTGGCTGTTTGCTCATGTTGACCGTGTGAAAGCCTTTGTGTACAGAGACCTGTTTTTCAGATACGGACCTCTTGCATGTCAGCACTGTGGTCCTCTGAAGCCACGCTCTTGGTTGCCTCATTTCCAGGTTCTCTCCTTTGAAGCTCCAGCTCACGGTTCATCCAATTCTGAATCACCTGATGTGTAGTCTTGAAGTCCTTACTGTCCACAACCGGGGTCACGGGAGAGATGGTGTAGTCCTTTTTGCGGCTGAGACACTGGTTGATCTTCTTGGCGCAAAGATACAAGATCTCGACCACATTTAGGAGTAGAGAGACACAGGCCACCACCAGCATGAACCAGATGAAGACGGTTTTCTCAGTAGGCCTCGACAAGAAACAGTCTACCTTGTTAGGACATGGAAAACGGGAGCAGACGTATTGGGGGTCAAGAGTAAAGCCATAAAGATAGTACTGGCCATAGATGAAACCCACCTCTAAAAGTATCTTGAAAAGCACACTCAGAATGTAGCTTGTCAAGAGACACCCCCGAATTTTGACCTTCCCATTGTCCCTGTAGTACTTGGGAAATTTGTAGCCTTTCTTAAGGAATGCATTGATTTGCTCATTCTGAAGCTCCTTCTGCATCATCTCTTTCACTTTTTTTTCGACATGGATGATGTGGACAACATGGCCCAGGTAGGCCAGAGTAGGTGTGGACACAGAGATGATCTGCAGCACCCAAAAACGAATGTGTGAGATGGGGAACGCGTGGTCGTAGCAGACGTTTTCACACCCCGGCTGCAACGTGTTGCAGATGAAGTCCGACTGCTCGTCGCCCCACACTCTGTCGGCACCGGCGCAGAGGACTAGAATCCTAAACACAAACAGGACGGTGAGCCAGATTTTTCCCACCACTGTTGAGTGTGCCTGGACTCTATCCAGCAGTCTTCCGAGAAAGTCCCACTCACCCATCTTTAATGTTAATTGAATTCTTGAAAGAAAAGACATTATCGTTAATTGGACAGAGCAGGCTGCAATTTATATGCATAATTTGTTTTCACATATTTTATGCAAGCACTATTGATGGATTCTATAAATTCTGTCTCTATCATCAAGTCAGGAGACAAACCAGATTATTTTTTATAACGTACATGGGAACCAAGGTTTTTGTGCTGAAAACTCAAAACATTGATAGTGACAGTGCACAACAGTCTTTTCCGTCTTCGACTCAGCTTGGTGCTTTTTAATATTCTGCATAAGAATGGTTTTTAAATGCTTGTTTGCTTTAGGATTTAAAATGAGACTTACATTTCAAATTATATTACATATATGTGACCACAAAATCAGTTGGCATGGGTATATTTGTAGCAATAGCCAACAACACATTGTATTTTTTATGCCATAAATCATTAGGATATTAAGTAAAGTTCATGTTCCATGAAGATATTTTGTAAATTTCCTACCGTAAATATATCTAAACTTATTTTTTGATTAGTAATATGCATTACTAAGAACTTAATTTGGACAACTTTAAAGGCGATTTTCTCAAAATTTAATTTTTTGCACCCTCACATTCCGGATTTTCAAATAGTTGTATCTCGGCCAAATATTGTCGTGTCCTGGTTATGTATAAATCCCAATTTCAAAAAACTGACCTTTATGACTGGTTGTGTGGTCCTGAGTCACATATATACTATTTTGTTTTTGGAGGTGAAAGGTTTTATTTTTTACTTGTCACTAAAATGGTATTATTGATAATACAGTTTATAAAGAAACAAACTATATCAAATTAGACAAATGCAAAATAAAAGCATTTACACAAATGGGTAGATAAAATCAAAATAGTGGGTTAAGATTAGTTATTTGGATTTAAAAATTAAGGTAAAATGTCTGGAGGTTAAATTGCATATTCATATGCATTTTCTTTTTTTTTTTTTTAAACGCTGATGTTCAAAAGTTTGGGGTTGATAGGAATCTTTCATGTTAGTGAAAGAAGACTTATGGTCACCAAGGCTGAATTTATTTGATCAAATATGCATCAAACAGTAATACTGTGAAATATTATAACATTTTAAAACAACTGTTTTCTAGATTAATATATTCTTAATTAATTTATTTTATTCCTGTGATGAAAAGCTGAATTTTGCTGATTTGCTGCTCAAGAAACATTATTATCAGTGATATGTGCTGCTTAATTTTATTTTTCAGCATCCAGAATTGATTTGAAATTTAAAACATTATACATGCTTTTTCATTCAAAAAAACCTGATCCAAACTTTTGAACAGTAGAGGAAATAAATAAAGAGAGAATATCATAAGCATTTCAGTGATAAATAACAAATGATTACTCTTTTCACTTACCAAATATAAGTAGACGGAGAGGAAGTTTCACCCGCTCGACAAAGGCTCTAGCAGAGATGTGTGTAAGAGTTTTTCTCCTAGCCTTCATTTCCCTATCAAAGAGGCAGCTTTTGAAACAAAACAAAGATTAATTTATCACATTATCACTGTGTAGACTCCTACCAATTTTCAGCCTTGACACCTGCTGGGGCCAGTTGCATAAACTACGCCTCTATGTTAAAGGGATAGTTTACCCAGAAATGAAAATTCTGTCATTAATTACTCACCCTCATGTCATTCCAAACCCGCAAGAACTTTGTTCATCTTCGGAACACAAATTAAGATATTTTTGATGAAATCCAATTCATCCAAATTCAAGGCCTACAAAGGTACCAAGAACATTGACAAAATAGTCTGTGACATCAGTGGTTCAACTGTAATTTTATGAAGCTATGGGAATACGCTCTCAGATTTCATCCAAAATATCTTAATTTGTGTTCTGAAGATGATCGAAGGTCTTACGGTTTTAGAAAAGCATGAGGGTCAATTAATGATAGAATTTTTATTTTTGGGTGAACTATCCCTTTAGGACAGTGTCTTAAGGTATAATTAACAATTAGTCAAGGGGTAATCAGTCTTATTTTTTGGATTCAACTTAGACTAACATATGTTTTTATGTAACCAGATTTAACAAATGATAACCAGCCTTAAAGATAAAAAGACAGATGACTAATTTATAAGACTAGTCTAAACCTTTTATGCAACCGGCCACTGGAATTGGAATATTTAGTCAGAGCATGTTCAGATGGGTTTGTTATGCAAGTTTATATGACATGCATTATATAATAGCTCTTTTAAATATTATGCCTTGCCACATCTCTGCACTACTCCCATCCAAATATCAAAAATATTTGTTTTTAAACACGTTTCCTAAACATACTCCTTTGCTCTGATCACTAGACAGTCCTGCCCTAAACTCATGCCACTGGTTGCGACTATATAGTTGTGAAAAGAGAAAGTATTTTTAGATTAAACTCACCTGACACTCTTTAAATTCTATTAATCTATTATTTCAATCTTTATTGTAAGAATGCATTGCTGAAAAAACATCCTATTCATGAAAAAAATATATGGTAGGTGTTACGTCTGTTAATATGAGTGAGATTATATAAGTAAAGTGCATTAGGTGTTCTTGGCAGCTGAGACACAACATTTAACTTATCTACACTTTTAAAGATAATACTGGTTGTCAGCATGACTAGAGTTTATACAATGGACTGCATATACTTTAGTCATGCTGACAGCATACATAAATCTCACACTTTAAGCTATTACAAAATAATTTAACAACATTGAAAAATCAAACAATTTCATGCAGTCTTAAACTAAGTTAATGAAGACTGTAAATCAGAACTTTTAAATAAATAATAGTCTTTTGATAATCTTTGGAGCTTTTTATTGATCATTTTATAGTTGCAACAACTAAATGGGATACACTGCAATAACCCAACCCTGGCTATGCAAAGGTAGAATGAATATATATTACTGCTGAGTATAGCCAGTATACTCAAAAACATTTGGAATCTGAATAAATACTTAATTTACAAAACTATTTTTCTAAATATATGAATCTGACCTTTGCAAAATGCAGAAGGAATGGATTAAAGACAAAAGCAATAATGCAAAAGCTGACAGATTTGCCATCATGTTCCACCCATTCAAACCACTTTTTTGAAAATGTTTTGTGCAAACAAATATACTGAAAAACTGAGCCATTTGACTCAGAACTCAGTATGAGGGGGTAAAGGGACAGGGGGTGTAGTTAATTTTCAGTCTCAACACTTTTATCACTCATGTTATTCTAAGTTTGGTCGAAATAAACTCTGCAACACCAGTTTCATAAACAAGGAGGGGAAACATCCCTGTCAGGTGGCTCTTGTGAACACACGTGATCCCAGCATCCATACCCACTCTGGCATGCACTGCACCAGTCGAAACTGGAAAAAGAATAGCATAGAAATACTAAATATACACACCATGTTTTATTTTAAAAACATTGTCTACAGCAGGGATCCTCGAATCTGGTTTGCGAGATCCACTCTTCTGCAGAGTTTAGCTCCAACCCGGATCAAATTCACTTACCTGTGATTGTCTAATGACCCTGAAGACACTGATTAGCATGCTAAGATGTATATGATTAGGGTTAGAGTTAAACTCTAGCAGGAAAAGTGGATCTCACGAGCCAGATTTGAGGATCCCTGGTCTACAGCGACTGATTGACTACCTGTATGGTGTGAGGCCAGTATCCTGTGGTTCGGTGAGAGACACCCAGAGTTGAAAGAGCATGGCTGGCATACACTTGTGGGCTTGGCACCAGCCAGCTAGCAGGACCATAACCATCAGATCCTTGCGATGAGACTCTAAAAGGCAGCAAACTCTGCACAAAGACTCCTCGATGGCCATATTCATAGTGCAGAGAGCGACTGAAGTTATCAAGAAAGGCCTGTGGGGAATTTAAAACACAGTTGAATCATAGGATAAATAAAAAATAAAAACATATAGTACATAAAGTGCAGCAGGGATGACATTTTGTAGGCCAAGAACAAGTTAGCATTTTAGCACTTCTAGTTCCTTGTTTTTTTTTTTTTAATGGTTATGTCTGAAAAAAGTCTGTGATTAATACAAGCTCAAACTCATACTGTTTTTATAGTCACACTCTTGAAAACTTTCAGAGAAAATGTTTCAAAATCGCCCTACATCGCTGTTTTACCTTTTTTTTTTGTCAAGGGCGTACTTCTTTGCAACTTTTTTGCATGTTCACTTTGTAAACACTGGGTTGGTACTTCTGCAGTGGTGTAGGATGATTTTGAAGTTGGAGGAGAAATTGAGATGGGAGTTTTTTTGACATACCCTAACTGTACTGAACCGGAGTGCACAGAGTACGCTTGCGCATATCAGAGCTAGACAAGACGAGCATTTGATGTTAAAAAGTATATAAATTGTAAATGTTTTTAGAAAATAACCAATCGTTTCGCTAGATAAGACCCTTCTTCCTCAGCTGGGATCGTTTAGAGTCCTTTGAAACTGCATTTTAACTGCGTTTTGGAAGTTCAAACTCGCGTAAAGCATAGAGGTCAACTATATGGAGAAAATTCTTGAAATGTTTTCCTCAAAACACATCATTTCTTTACGACTGAAGAAAGAAGACATTAACATCTTGGATGACAAGGGGCTGAGTAAATTATCTGTAAATTTTTGTTATGGAAGTAAACTGATTCTTTAAGTAAAAACTGAATCAGTTGTTAGATATTTAATGATGGAGACATTGAAATTGTGCAACCTGTTTAATTTTTAACTTCTGGCGATTGTATTTAGGGTTCGGCATTCATAAAAGTTGTTAATCATGACGAACAAAATGTCACAGAGCTTATATTTTCTGCATTAAAAAAACTATTGGGATTTATCAAGAGAACCAGGATAATGCTAACTTCCTAGTTGGTCTACAAAAATACATCACAGCAGCACTCTGATGACTGAAAACGAGTAGACATCAAGTAGAAATCTGACCGTAGATGCAGAAAGAGCAGCTTTTCTGGAAGTCGGACACAAGCAGCGCCCAGCAGAAATGTTGACCACTGCTCCTTTTCCCTTGTCCACCATATTGGGCAGTGCCAGACGGGTGACAAGAGTGGCAGCTACTATATTTCTATTAATAGTGTCCCACACTACAGATTCAGAGAGGTCCGTAAACTCTCGAGAGAGGTCCAGAGACCCATCCAGACTGTTAATGATGAATCCAATATCTTTACCGCCGATGGCATCTTTTATAGGTTTGCAGGCCGAGGGCCCCTTACTGAAATCAGCTTCAATCAAAATGGCCTCTACCCCATAAGTGTCTGAAATGGCTTTGGCAGTGTCAGTCAAGTTACTGATGTCACTGCTGATCAGAATCACACAGATGCCATGCCTGGCCAGTTCCCCTGCATACGCTTTTGCTATCGCCTCTGAAGCACCTATTGGGGGAAAAAAGGACATTTTTGTCAATTCAAGTTAGGTAAATATCAGTATGCAGTATTATAACACATATTAAGGGTCATTGCATGACTTTATTCACTTTTAAACCTACCACATATGAGAGCCCATTGTCCATACTGCTGACTAAGATTTCTATGGGACACAAGACGAGGAATAAAATGAAGCCTTATCAGGCTATAGCAGTCCCTCATAAATATCACAGCCTTGCTGGCTGTGTAACACGCACCCACGAGTGCCAGCGTTTCCACATAACAACTGCATGATCTAGCGATTTCTCTATACAAAAGCTGGAAGCTGTCAACAGCGGCCATTATAAGCTCAACTCCGTACTATTATTTACTCTAAATCAGCTGCCAATGAAAAATAACAATCTTTTATACTCAACGAGTTCGTTTGCATTCAACGAGCTTGACTATAATTGTTAATACGAGGGCTATTTCACCAGATTCTCCTCTTCGGTCTTGTCACATCATGTGAATCAGGAAGCCCGGAACATTTTTAAAGTCACGTGACACGCTCGCGTCACGTGAATAACACTGGCTTCTTCACTCAGCGTCAAACACGCAAATATCACCTTTCTTCGTATTTCTCTGCTTTTTTTGTATTTATTTTTGTGAGATTCGCTATCGTAAACGTCCCCAGACATGGAATACCTCCATACGGCTGTGCCGTAAAGCTTGTTTTTTGTAAATAACGGGTGTTTTGTTGCGGATACCTCAGCTCAGCTGAGCTTGTTTCCATAGAAACGGTAGTGCTAACGGATGCTAAGCTGATTTATACACAGCTCTGTGCTTTATGAAACGACTGATTATGAAAGATTTTTAATGTTATGAAAGCGACGTAGCTCCTCTGTTTGGACATGATGTGAAATTATTGCAGGTAATGTTTAAAACTTCCCATGAGCTGTAACGTTATGTGTTAATGTATGTTTGTTAGTAAGCTGAATACCAATACTTCATTTCTGGATGTCTCATTTTTAAGTACTTATGTAATATTTAACGACATAGCCAGCGTGTGATGCATTACTCCGATGTAGTGGGATACGATGCCTAAATGTTATTATTAATGTATCTATGGAAATGTGTTGTAAATATAATCCATTCATATTTTTAGCTATTAGTTAGCCTTTTGTATAATGTAGATGAACCAATCAGATCTGAGCACATTTGACATGATTCTGTTTCTTATGATTTGGAAATGGCTCTGATGTTTGAATTAGTTTTATAGACAAATACAAATTGTGGACTACACGTTAATTGCATCAATTTTCTTTGAAATTGATTTGTTTAACTGTTCAGTGGATTGAGTCAGATGAGGACAATAAGCCAACAAGTGTGCGGCATACATAGGAACTCTTTCAAAACTTTTTAAAAATACTGCAGGAATCGTAACTTTGTGGGGATATATACCGCATAGACTGAATACTTCCCACCGCTGTTACTACAGGTCAAACACACCTTACTTAACACCTTGTTTCTCTAAGCAGAAGATCCCCTGTAGAGAAGAGCTGATCACACCCCTGAGAAGCGATGTCTCAGTTCTCCAGCGAGGATGAGGCAGAGCTCCAGAGCCTGCTGCGAGAGCTCCTGAAAAGTGTCAAAGACAGAATCTCAGGAGCACCGTCGGTGGAATGTGCTGAGGAGATTTTGCTTCATTTGGAGGAAACTGACAAGAACTTTCACAAGTAAGAGAGACAAGTCTCTTTCAGTACGTTAAGCCTGATTGACCCATTTTCATGGCCTCCCAATGTTTTTCAGCTACGAGTTTGTGAAGTATCTGCGGCAGTATGTGGAGAGCAGCTTAGGAGCTGTTATTGAAGAAGAGACTGAGAATTTCACAAGGGGTGACGGTCATGCTATTGGGACAGGACAGGACACCCTGGTTCACGCTGTTACGAAGAGGACTAGGGAGTCCGCAAAGTATGTGTTTGTGTGATTCCTGTTAACCTGTGTTTCTTTATTTGATAGGATGCTTTTGTGGATGTTTGCTCAATGTATGATGCAATGCATCAGTGCAGTGGAGAAAGTAAATGTTGTTAGCAATCTTTTGAAAATGAAATTAGTGATGAAATGCGATGATGAAAGCGAAAGTGCCATGTGTTTTCGGATGTAACTAATAAGATTTTATTAGATGCATTGCTTTCTCATTACATGATGCAAAAATATCAGCACAAATGTAATTCTGAAAGTAGTTTAATATGGAATATTTTCAGAGAAATTTAATTTCAGCAGCTGTTTTCGTATTAATTTCCCTCATAAACATTTTTATAAAATTCTTTCAATAAAAAGCTCTAAGCCATGAAACAAACCAGCCATCTCCAGAATGATTAACAACATTACAGTCACTGATTTCAAGCAAAAAACAAATTTAATCTTTTAGGAAAAGTACATATCCCATAAAGCATTGCAGATTACATCAATGAATTAGAGACAACATGATGATATAAAACAGTATTTCAAAATATTATGCTTCTTATGCTTGCCAACAAAAAATAATAATATTGTAAAAGTTATTACAATTTAAAATAATTAGTTGATATTTAGCAGCCATTACTCCAGCCTTCAGTGTCACATGATCATTCAGAAATCATTCTAATATGCTGATTTAATAAGAGAAAAAACTATGTTTTATTATTATTAATTATTATTAAAAATAAATAAATAAATAAAATACTAAAATATATTTATCTTTTATTATTATTACGTTTGCAAACAGTTGTGCTGCTACATATCTTTGTGGAAACTGCTATGCGTTAGTAGTGTTTTCATATTTATTCAAATAATATTGTAAAATATTATTACAATTTCAAATAAATATTTAGCAGCCATTACTCCAGCTTTTAGGGCCACGTGATCCTTCAGAAATCGAAGAGAAATTGAAAATAAAATGTAAAATTTCAAATAAAAAAATATTTATTATTATTTAAACAAAATTAAAAAAAAAATAAATAAATAAATAAAAATACAAAATATATATATTTTTTATTATTATTACATTTGAAAACAGTTGTACTGCTTAATGTTTTTGTGGAAACTGTGGTACATTACTAGTGTATTCATATTTATCCAAATATAGGATTAACTGATTATGGTATTATCAGTGAGAGTGATTTCATTTTATTTTCATTGTTACAGCGATATCTCTGAGTATTGGTAGTTCAGTACATCATATGTGCTTTTTTAAATCTGCAGGTATAAACAGATGATGCAGACTCTGAAACAGACCATGATGGTGGTAGTGGAATCACTGATCAATAAATTTGAGGAAGATCAGCTAAAGAAAGAGGAAATGGACAGGAAGAGCCAACATGAGCAGTCAAGCAGCCATTACACTGACAACTGCTCTGACAGTGACTCTTCATTCAATCAGGTTGTTATTGTATAAGTTTAAATACATAACAGAGGCTCCTCTTGTTTCTTTGACAAGCATATCATCCTATTTATCTCAGCCTCTCTCATACTATGACTGTACATTCATACCATAGACTGAATCACTAACTGGTGTCTTTGATTTCAACACGTAGAGCTATGCCTTTATCAAGCATGAGCAACTGCAAGTCATCGCTGAGAAGCTCGACCCCAGTAGACCTCGAGAGGTGAAAACTCCTCTGATACGCCCACTTCCCATAGTTTCAGTTGTAGAATGAAAGAACATTCTGATTCAGAGGTGAAGCAGTCATCCTGATCTGTTTAATTGCAGGTTCGTTTGGAAGCTTTGCAGTCTTTATGCTACGCCCCTCCCTCTGACGTCCTGAGCTGTGAAAGCTGGACTGGTCTGCGTCGAAACCTCTCTGCTGCGCTCACTGACCCTGACCCTGAGCTCAGCGTAAGAGATAAGTGCTAAATAAGCACTGACCTTAACCATGGCCTCAACAACAAAATAGTTTCCTTAGCAGCTTAATGTGGCAGTACAATGGCTGACAATTTTAAGCAGTTTCCAGAGACAAGGTGTCATGTGAAATGGGAGGCCATGACCCATTATTAAATCCCACAGTATGTGGGTGTTTATTATATGTATTGTAAACAAGGGTTTTTATAGTTAACCACTACACTAAAATAAACATTTTCATTACTTGATATAAAGTAAAACAATAAAACTTTTAGTTGATGTACTACACTAAATAAAACATTCATTATAATAAAATATATGCTGTAAAAACTAATATAAATGAGAAAAATACAAAATAATTACTAAAACTTATAAAAGCTAATTCAGAATAGTAATAAAAACATAATATCATGCAAAAATAACAGTGTTGTTAACATTTCATTTTGCTTTCACAGGATAAAGTCCTCCAATTTTTTGCGAAAACTTTTTCGTCTTCTCCTTTAAATGTGACTAAGGATATCTACAGTAGCATAGGTAATATCTTAAGCTTATTTTAGCAGTATGAAGTATGTTTTAATTTTCAGTATATACATTAATATACAAACTGTCAATTCATTTTCATGAAGTGTCAACATCTCTTTCAGCTAAAAGCTTGGAGGCTCATTTCCTCTACCATAAGTTGAGTTTTCCCAGCGGCTCTACAAGTATTGATGCGAATAGACCAGATATGGCCCGTCTCCTCAAGCAGGTATGTGACATTTCCTTCCTCCTATGAATAAAGATAAATAAAGTTTAGCTGGCTTGGATAAAAATCTGAATAAAGTTTTGCTTGCTTGTATAAAGATGCGATTCCTTCTTTCTGGTCATTCTAGATGCGATTAATGAATGACTTTCAGAAGGAAGTGACAACATTTTGGATACGACATCCTGAGAAGTGAGCTTTCGCATTTCAAACAGATTTTCCAAATATTGTATGCTCTTTCTTGATTGTTTCATATTGGCTTGAATATAAATGAGTTTTTCTCCTGTGCTCTAGGTACATGGAGGAAATCATTGAGAACACCCTTTCTCTTCTCGCTCTGCATTCTGAACAGGGCATGAGCAGCCCCGGTTCAGAAAAATCCCTAGAGCCTATACACTTAATCTCTCTGCTAGATATCAAAGCCACCTGGTTTAAGAAATGGATGGTGAGCCAACTTTTTATCAAAGAATAAACAACGCCAAAAAAATGAAACACACACACCATTTTCTAAATTATTATTTTTGAAATTTTGACTTTACTTTCCAGTAGAAAAGGAACATGTCTTGAGTATATCTTGTTTAGTTTTCTTACAATAATAATAATAACTACATTAGCATCTACACAAATGGATGATAATGTTTTGTTTATTGTGAGAACATACTTGATTTATGTTCTTTGAATATAAATGCTGCACATGCTTTAAACTAGTAAGGATTTTGAAAAAATGACTCAACAATACTTAGAAAAGTGATTTCAACAATATGCTTCCTCTTTGCTATTATACAGTTAAGGACAAAAGTTTACATACACCTTTCAGAATCTGCATGTTTTTTTTTTTTTTTTTGTTTTATATATAGTACTGACCTGAATAAGACATTTAACATAAAAGACATTTACATATAGTCCACAAGAGAAAATAATAGTTGAGTTTATACAAATTACCCCATTCAAAATTACATACCCTTGTTTCTTAATAATGTGTTGTTATGAATCACAGCTGTGTTCTGTTCTTCAGAAAAATCCTTTAGGTCCCACATATTCTTTGGTTTTTCAGCATTTTTGTTTATTTGAACCCTTTCCAACAATGACTGTAAGATTTTGAGATCCATCTTTTCACACTGAGGACAACTGAGGGACTCAGTAACTATTATGCTATTACTATGTAACTATTGCAGAAGGTTTAAATGCTCACTGATTCTTCAGAAGGAAACACGATGCATTAAGAGCCGGGGGGTGAAAACTTTTGGAATTTGAAGATAAGGGTAAATTTTGTCTTGTGGAAAGCATGTAAATATCTTCTGTAGTTTCTGAAGGGCAGTACTAAATGGAAAAAAAATGATATTTAGGCAAAATAAGAAAAATGTACACACTTCTTTCTGTTCAAACGTTTACATCCCTGGCTCTTAATGCATAATTTTTCCTTCTGGAGCATCAGTAATCATTTAAACCTTCTATAATAGTTGCATAAGGGTCCCTCAGTTGTCCTCAGTGTAAAAAGATGGATCTCAAAATCATACAGTCATTGTTGGAAAGGGTTCAAATACACAAAAATGCTGAAAACCAAAGAATCTGTGGGACCTGAAAGATTTTTCTGAAGAACAGCAGGCAGTTTAACTGTTCAGGACAAACAAGGGACTCATGAACAACTCATACTAAACAAAAAAAACAAAGCTGTGCATAATTTAGGTAACAGCACAGTATTAAGAATTAAACTTGTAAACTTTTGGACGGGGTAATTTTTTGAAATTCAGCTGTTATTTTCTCTTGTGAACTATATTTAAATGTCTTTTACGTGAAATATCTTATTCAGGTCAGCACTAAATAAAAAATAACATGCATTTTGTATGATCCCTCTTATTTTGGTAAAATAATTACCATTTTGCAGATTCTGCAAGGTGTATGTAAACTTTTGACCTGGACTGTACTTTGACAAATAGTGATAAAGAAAACGTGTCCTTAAGTTTATATTTATATGTGTAATACTGTTAAAAATGAATGTCAAAATATTGTTTTCCAGCATGGATACTACAGCAGAACCGTTGTCTTAAGACTTCTTGAGAGGAAATATAAGTCTTTGGTGAGTTATACCATGCAGTTTTAGTATGTACTTTGTCACATGATACTATGAGCATGTTTAGTGGCGTAAATCTAAAATCTGCATGCTGTGCACACTGTGCTTACATTGTGAAAATTGTAGTATAGTTTGTAGTATGATAATATTCTGTTTGTAATATACCTGTAATCAACATTCACTGGCTAGTTTAAATGAAATGGGTAAAATGAACAGCTATTCAGTGCTAATAATAGTATGTATTCAAGTAATTAATTATGGATTTTATGGATTCTTTTCCCCAGATTGTTAATGCTCTGCAGCAGTGCATTTATTACTTCGATTCCTGTGATTCAGTTAGAGAAGAAACTTTGGAAATTATCCACAGCCTGGAACATCAGCAGATTGGTACGCTGAACTTTTGCCCACAATGTGCACGTACTATCATACTTTATCTGACAAGCTGGCTTATGTTTTCCCCTGTGTGCTGTTACAAACTGTCTTCTCATGGTCAACTAGCTAGATTATCATTGCCAGAGATAATTCCAAGGGTCTGTGGACTTACAGTGAAGAACTTTCCCAGAATTCTGGTTCTGTATTGTAGTTGGAAGTCTTGTGTGGAAAAAAAAACAGCCAAACATACACACAGTGTTGACTGATTGCATTATCTTCAGCTGTATTCACCAGCCGTAGTTACCAGACTTTCAAACCACCCACAGCTGTAAAACATTCATAACACATGAGCTGTATTTGAAAGATGCTTATCTAGTTTCTGTGACCAGGGTCAGTTCCACTGAATAGTTACTTAAGTCATGTAGTATTATTACAGATTTTAGATGTCATATTTCAGTGGAATCAATCTACCTTATCTTTAAAAGGTAAAATCTCTAACTGGTGAACGTCATAGAAAAATGTCCAGGTGACATTTAAAAAAAATTAAAAAGATAATGTTTTAAAATGCATTTTTCCATAATTTTCATGGCAGTTCACATTTCCACATGCAAATTCTCATGTATAGAGATACTTTACTGTATTTTTTTTAACTTATTTCTATGTTTCCTAATTAATCAGCATAAATTAAATTGAGGTATACCTCAGTACTCACAATATGAGAATCGTTGGAAGAAAATGTACTCAACTGTAATCAGAATAATTAAAAAAATAAAAAATAATGTTAAAATTAAAATATTTTTCATTTATGCTTTTAATATAATTATAATTCAATTGTTTTATAAATTTCTTGATTATGGGATACAGTAAATAACCCAAAGACTTTCCTTTCTAATGCTTTTTAAATATGCCCTTCTGCACTCAGGTTTGTTTAAAGATTCAGATTTATAGTTCAGTGCTAATTTAGAAACAGGAGGTCACATGCAAATGTCTGAATCCATTTAGAGCAAGCTCTGCGAATGAGACGTTCTTGTGTTTTGCCCCTCAGGCCCTGCTCGGAGAACTCTCTACACTTCTAAAGAGCTGGAGTTTGTTTATTTCGTTCACTCGCTGTGCGTGCTCGGGAGGCTTGTGATGTACACTAATGGAAGGAAACTTTTTCCCATTAAAGTGAAGAAGCGGAGAGGTAGGTTTAGAGGGGAGGAAACAAACCCAGGTTATGGATGTTGTTTGAGAAGAACAAGTCTGACTCACTAAACTATCCTACATGTGTAACTTGTCGCCTGTTTCAGATCCAGTAACCTTGACTGACTTGGTTGTGATTCTGATCAATATCATGTACCAACACCCAAAACCGTCCTGTGTTGAGACAACACATGCAGGTGCGTCATAAGAGTACTAGAATCATAAACTGTGATTGATTCTAACTCAGAAACTCAATCAGACCTACCCTTAAGGAGTGCGTCTTAATGTCTAAGCATGAGATTTTTATGACTTATTATGTAGATGTTAGGTGTGCCAAATCATCCAACTCACAGTGACATAACTGTGTCAGTACCAGGACAAGGTTATATTATGTTGTCTTCTGGTCAATGAGCTTACTCACTTCCTTGGAAGAATAAAATATTCTTACAGGAAGAACGTACAGGAATGCACATTGTATAATTACAGGATATTATTATGCAAGACTGATTAAAGAAGAAGTCCACTTCCAGAACAAAAAATTACAGATAATATACTCATCCCATTGTCTTTTTTTCTTCAGCCATAAAGAAATTGTTTTTTGAGGAAAACATTTCAGCATTTTTCTCCAATATAGTGAACTTCTGTGGTGCCCCGAGTTTTAACTTCCAAAATGCAGTTTAAATGCAGCTTCAAACGATCCCAAATGCGGCCGTAAACGATCCCAGCTGAGGAAGAGTAGTCTTATCTAGCGAAACAATTAGTTATTTTCATCAAAATAATACAATTTATACACACAGTTTTTAATGTCAAATGCTTGTCTTGTCTTGCTCTGCCTGAACTGTTTTTTTCCGGTTCATGATAGTTAGGGTATGCCGAAAAACTCCCTCTTTGTCCTAAATTGTCCTATATCACTGTTTTACTTTTTTTGTCAAGGGTGTTTGATCTTCTTTGCATGTTCACTTTGCAAAGACTGGGTCGGTACTTCTGCAGCGATGTGGGATGATTTTAAAATGATTTTTGAAGTTGAGTGAGAAAATATGATTGGAGTTTTTCGATATACCTTAAATAAACCTTAATACACGGAGTTCAGGCAGAGCAAGACAAGACGCAAACATTTGAGATTAAAAGTATTTAAATTGTATTTTTTCGCTAGATAAGAGCATTCTTCCTCGGCTGAGATCGTTTACAACTGCATTTGGGATCGTTTGAAGCAGCATTTAATCTGCATTTTGGAAGTTCAAACCCGGGGCACCATAGCAGTCCATTATATGAAAAAACTCCTGAAATGTTTTCCTCAAAAAAACATAATTTCTTTATGACTGTGAAAAAGAAAGACATGAGTACTCATGGGGGTGAGTACATCATCTGTTAATTTTTGTTCTGGAAGTGGACTTCTCCTTTAATTATTAGGATGTTTTTTTCCACTTAAAATGAAAAATCTGTCATTGTTTACTCCCTCTCTTGTCATTCCAAACATATATGACTTGCTTTCAAAATGAAAAATGCATGAAGAATATCCAAGTCCCTTTTAATGTTTGAAACCTTCAATCCCCATCTTCTGTAATTGCGTTGAAAACAGCCCTCAGATTATTCAACATTTCTATTTTGGGTTCCACAGTGGAAAGAAAGTCTTACAAATTTGGTGCATATCATGACAGAATTCTCATTTTCAGGTGAACCATGCTTTAACCAGGTAGCATAAAGCACAAATCACATATTGAACCACATAGTTAGGCTATGTTTTCCATTTGTTTTTTGTTTTTCTCTTGGTTTGTCGTCATTGGACAGTTTATACTGCACTTTAAATCATTCATTAACTGAGTTCTGCAGTAACACTTAAGGCTGATAACAACCAAGGTGTCCTGAAGCTCCTAATGAGTTATCACAGAGGTGTGTGTGTGCGTGTGTGTATTCTCCAGACTCCCTGTCCCCCACTAATCTTGTGATGGAGGTATTAAGGACCCTGTGTGACCGCACCGAGTGTGCTGTGGAGTGTCTCTACAAAATCCCTCTTATAGAAACTCTGCTGGCTCCTGTTATTACCCTGCTCAAAGGAAAGCTGGTCAGCACAATGTGAACACTCCCATCAGAGTCTAGACATGATTATGAAATCATTCTAAACTAGGCCCTGTTTTACAATTTTATATAATTTTACTTTTCATTGAATTTGTATGGAAAATGTTGTGGATCTTCACAAGTAGTTCACACACTTGTTTATTCATTTATTGTAACATTAAAACACAACAACATACTGTGTATCGACAGTATATACATTTCCAGGGTGCAACTAAACAGCTTGCATGCTAAATTTCTTTAAAATATAAAGCAAAAAGCATTGAACTAAACCTAAACTTTTGAATATTATCGTACATGTACATAATTTTACACATACTACATTAAAGGATCAGTTCACTTCCAGAATAAAAATTTCCTGATAGTTTACTCACCCCCATGTCATCCAAGATGTTCATGTTTTTCTTTCTTCAGCCGAAAAAGAAATTAAGGTTTTTGAGGAAAACATCCTAAGATTTGTCTCTATATAGTGGACTTCAATGTTCAATGGAGGCCAACAGGTTAAAGGTCCAAATTGCAGTTTCAGTGCAGAAATATGGGTCTTATCTAGTGAAACGATTGGTTATTTTCTAAATATATACATATATATATATATATATATATATACACGTTTTAACCACAAATGCTCATCTTGCACTAGCTCTGCGATGTGCATTCGCATCTGAATGGGGAGTAAATTATCAGGAGATTTTTATTCTGGAAGTGAACTAATCCTTTAATGGCAGATGGATTCTGTAGCAACTCTGTGACATTACGTATAAGAATTTCCATAATGTTAATTTAAATCTTGAAATCAAACTGTAACCTTCTATATAACATCTCATCAGAGACCTCATCTGCAGCATTTTATATGCATTATACTGTTCACCCCAAGCATTTTCAATTTGTCTTTTGTTGCAGCCCAAATTAAATTCCCTAGAAAGTGCCTTGACTCACACAGCAGACACACTGGCGAGGATCGCTACCACTGAACGAGGTTTATCACTCCTGCTTTATGACAGAAATCTCGTCTCGGCCGAGGGTGAAAGGTAAGTAAATCTAATTTTGCTCTCAGGTTACATTCATTATTTCTTCTTCCTGCTAGTGTCATCTTGAGCCAGTCGGCACTTGTGCCATATATATCATCAGCATGCATAGATGAAAGAACGAGCTTCTTAATAAAAGAAAGGAACCTTTGACACCTGTGTCTTCAGTGAGATGAGTTGTAGCGTACTTGGTGAAAGAAACAATAACTTAATGTGAATAGAATAGAATAGCCCAAGCTGTCAATGACTACATTTGTACACCACCAGTTACTGGTCCATAACGATGGGGCAGTTAAAAACTAAATTGCTATCACAAAAATGCTATCCACAGACCCAGGTAATTTAAAGGCACAATATGTGAGATTTTTTGATTAAAAGAAGAAGCGGAAGCAGTCGATGGTGGAATAATAAAAGCTCCACTGCTTTCGTGCCATGTATCACGCTCATCCTTTATTAGCAATCGCTCCATTGTCCTAGTTTTGCTTCCACGACTTTCAGCCCCACCCTGCTTCATATTACAGTGACCATAATTCCCGACAGATTGCATCAGCTGTGGGGAAGAAGACTACAACTCCCATGATTCCATACTCAATTACGGCATCATCAAACTACGCCTTTGGTTCTTTGTTTGTTTTGAATATGGACCCTCCAGCGGCGAAAACTTACATATTGTGCCTTTAATACAGTATAGAATTATTATAATACTATACTGTAACATGTTTTGTTATTTCCACAGTATTTCAGCAGCACATGTAATTGTGCAGTTTACCCAGAGGCTGTTGGCAAAAGAGCTGCATGTGTTCAGCGAGCTAGAGATTCCTCCTGCTGTGAGCGGGGCCTTCATCTTCGTCTGCCGGCAGATGTACAACACCTGCGAGGGCCTGCAAGTTCTACGGCCATACAGCCTGCACGAGTGCATTGCTAAAGCCTGGAGAACGGTGACCTTTATGCACACTAACCTCACTAATTCAGTTATTTCCTGTTTAGTCTTTAGCTGACTGTTTATTCCAGATTTACAATGCAGTAACAACAGAGGTACACCACCTCAAGAGTGTATGGTGATGCCCTTGTGGACTTTAAGCCTACACTCTTTAAGTTTTCCTGTCAATGAATATATAAAAACAAGAATTTTATTATGTCTAGATTTATGTTTGTCTGTGGTTGTATGAGTGTTACGAGGTCAGTTACAGAATTTTGGTAACTTTAATAAGTAATCCGTTAACCGTAGATAAAATTACTCATGTAGTCTGTCACAGATGTTGTAATGTTTTACTAACATGTTTATCACTGACTGGAACACGTGATTTACTGAATTGTATGATGAATTTTTGTCTGGGAATCTGACCAGTCCCTGTCACATACTGACAAATACACTACTGTTGCTGACCCCAAAGTTTTAAACTCCTAGCATACATTTTCACCCAAAGTTCACCCAAAAATATAAATCCTGTCATTAATTACTCACACTCAGGCCATTCCAAACCTGTAAGACATGTGTTCATCTTCGAAACACAAATTAAGATACTTCTGATGAAATTCAAGAGCTTTCTGACCCTCCATAGATATCAACGCACCTGACATGTACAAGGCCCTGAAAGGTGTCTGTGGTTCAATGCATCTTGTACTCTCATAAATGAGTCGAAAACTGACAGTTGTAGTATTCTCGTAGCTTCATAAAATTAAGGTTGAACCACAGATGTCACATGGACTATTTTGACCCTTTAACTGTCACTCCCATTTTTGAACACAGACATAAAATTGCCCTATCCAGATGTAATTTTTTATAATTCATGAATGAAAACATTTTGTAATGTACATTTCCCATGGTAATGCAATGTCTGATTTTAAAATGCCTTTCAAAGGATGAATTTTGAGATTTTAAGTTTTGAGCTGATATATAATTTCTTATGATATCTAAAGCGTGATAGGGAAAAAGACAATGAAGAAAGTCTTTTGTGACAAAGGTCAGAACTCATGTTATGATGTAGATTTTTTTTAATGGCACTCTTGACATGTATTAATCTATTACTTTTCCTACATAATTTCTAAAACAAAAATATGGTAAAATATCTATTTAGGAGTCTTAGACCTTTCCAACGATGTATAGTTTGTCATGATTAGATTAGGATTTGTTTGTAATATGGTGAAGTAAACTTAAGCATCCCACATGGGGGACGATGACAGTTAAAGGGTTAATGATGTCCTTACTACCTTTTTGTGCCTTGAACGTGTCAATAGTTTTGCTGTCTATGCAGGGTCACAAAGATCTCAGTTTTAATCAAAATATCTTAATTTGTGTTCCAAAGATTAACAAAGGTCTTGCGGGTTTGGAATGACATGAGAGTGAGTAGTTAATGACAGAGTTTTCATATTTGGGTGAACTACCCTATTGCATTTGTATTAAAAGAAAGTAAGTTTTCAAGTAAACATATTTTCACATATTAATCATGTTTTTGCCAGACGTTTTACCAGTGCCTATTGAAACTTTATATTCTGTTATTATCAGCCCTCTCACTGCCAAAATAAAGCCTTAATTTTTCAGCCTATTCTAGACAGCAGCTTTAAAGCTTGCAATGTCTGTTCCCCAAGCAAAACAGTATTAATTTTGGAAGAATTGCTGAACTTCCATTCTGTGGGCTGTGTGAAGAGGATTTGTAGAATACAGAAGAAGCAGTAAAGTGCTGCGCTGTCAATAATGAAACCTCCCGGGATTCCCCTGCCTTCTTAAGGGCGAGTTGAAGCGGTGTGAGGAATCAACATTGCATTCAACGTGTTGTCTCATTATTTAGCCGAAGGGTTTAAATGCTGTGTAGCAGTCCAGCCTGACAATGAATTCTCTTCCCCCACAGACAAGCTCGATGTCGGAGAGAGTTCCCACTCCTGTTCCTGGAGCTCCCCCAGCGATGGCTTCCCAGGAGCTGCAGAGCGTGTGAGTATCTCTCAGTCACGCCTCCAGTGTTCTCTTGTTCCTACACAAGCTGTTTGTTTCTGTGCTAAACTTGAGCTTGGCCTGCCAGTGCTGTTTTGTGGGAATGAATCAACAAGAACAAGAAATAATTAGCATTCTTGCTGAATCCTTTGTCCTTGTTCTGCAGGGCGGCCTGGGAAGAGATGCTGTTGGACAATCTGCTGAATTTTGCTGCCACACCAAAAGGACTGCTGCTCCTCCAACAGACTGGAGCCATCAATGAGTGTGTCACCTACATGTTCTCAAGATTCACCAAAAAACTACAGGTATTATAATCAGATGCCATTAATATCAGTGGCTAGTAGCTTAGAAATGTGATATAAACATGCAATTTTGACTTTTTTTCTCTCAGAAATGTGATATAAACACAATTGTGAGTTTAAAAAGTCAGAACTGTGAGATATAAACCTGAAATTCAGATTTTTTTTCTCAGAATTGCAATGTATAAACTTCTTTTTTCTTAGAATTGAGTGATATTAATTCGCAGTTGTACAAAAAAAATCTGAATTGCAAAATTTAAACTCAATTCTGAGGAAAAATGCCAGTTGTGAAAGATATACTCGCAACTCAGAGAAAATATCAGTGAATACCTCTCAGAATTTGACATTATAACTTGCAATTGCGAGTTTATATCTCACAAATCTGAGAAAAAAAGTAATTGTGAGTTTATATCCCGCAATTCTGACGTTATAACAGTTGCAAGTTTAGCGGAAAAAAAACTGCACTTTATAATGCAGTTGCAAGTTTGTATAACTCAATTCTGAGAAAAAAATATAAAAATTGTTTGTATTTCGAAATTCTGACTTTATTTCTCAGAATTGTAAGTTTATATCTCACAAATTGGAGAACAAAAAGTCAGAATTGCGAGTTTGTATCATGCAATTCTGAGAAAAGTCAGAATTTTGAGATGTAAGCTTGCAATTGCAAAAAAAGAAAAAACGTCAGAATTGTGAAATAAAATTCACAATTACCTTATTTTATTCTTTATTTAGTGGCGGAAGTGGTATTTCATAGTAAAGGGATAGTCCACCTCCACCCCCACCCCCCAAAAAAATCTGAGATGTTTTCTTCACTCTCAAGTCATTCAGTTATTCCAAAAAAAGTTGTACAGGTTTAAATATTTATTTATGTTTATTTGTGTTTTGCTGTTGGATCTAATAATGGTCATGTGACCATAGCATGGTGGCCAGCATTGTTTCATCATATGGGTAATATATGTAGCAACAGCTCAAAGTGCCCTAGTGAGTTTTGCATGTACAAGCATCACGCACATTTTCATTAGAGATTAAAAAAAGTAAAAATATGGTTTAAGTTTATAATAATGATTTGTAATAGTCGACTAACTGCTAGTCGACTAGAAGAGGCTTGGTCGACCAAATTTTTATTCGTCGCTTAGTCATGGAAAAAAAAATTCACAGGAAGTGGCAAAGTCACGCAGTCCGTGACGGACAGATCACTGACTACTGGTGTATGTGGTAATACAGTACATCGAGCAGGACATCTAAACACTCACCTATCATTCATCAACCTCAAATATGGCTGTTCATCTGAAAGATGTATGTAGTTGCAACTTTACTCTGCCTTCACTACATAACAGATGAAGGCGGCGGTGCGGACACTTGAATATTTTTGGTCATTTAGATAAAATGAATACATCCTTCAAATCTGTAAAGGCTGTACATTTTTTGTGTGCACTCTGAATAACAATGAAACGTTGTGCTTTTGTAAAATAATTAAAGCAAACAGGATGTGCTTTCTGCCGTCTCGGTTTTTGTGAACTTGAGCGTGAAACTTTGAAACTCTGTGTATACTTGTTTTACAGACATGAAAAATATATCTGTAGAGAGTGAAATGTCTACATTTAAATTAACCAGTTTAAATAGAAAACAAATATTCTCCGATTATGTATGCACACAGGCACATCCATACTGCGAAGATGACGAGTAACTGTTGCCAACTTCGTCTCTTAAGCCGAAAAACAAAGAAAGCACTAGTTTATCAATAAATTATTAAAACGTTAATGCAGTCATTCACAATTATTATATCTGCCGTTGCGCTGTGGCAAGCTTTTTTACGTGTGCCTATTGGGCTATGTAGGCAAATAAAGGCTCATTATTATTATTTATATGGTTTATTAATAAATGTGCGGGTAAAATTCGACTAATGCTTAAAATGAATGACTACTAGTCGACCAGAAAAATCTTTAGTCGAGGACAACCCTAGTTTTTACATATTTTCAGACTCAGAAAGGTAATCTCTTGATGTTTATTTCCTCCATTCTTTCTCTAATCTCAGGTCAGCAGGTGTGAAAAGTTTGGTTATGGTGTGATGGTGACCCAGGTGGCCACTACAGCCCCAGGCATCGCGGCCTTGCAAAGCTCAGGTACCTAGAAGACTTATTTATGACCAGTTTAATGTACATCTTGAGAGTCAAGGGCAGCGTCTTCTATATTTTCCCCTCATAGTTTCAGACAGCAAAGGTCATGTTAAAGATGTACTGAATGTGTTTTATATCGTTAGTGTTTCTGCAATCATTACATTTCCTGTTACTGTTGACTTAGGGCTTGTACATGACAGTACTTACTGAAACAGTGTTACTCAGTATGGAGGCTAATGTTTTAACATGGAAACTAGAATGTGAGGCTGTTAAACTAGTTAAACTTTGAGTGGGTTTACAGGATTTGTCCAGACAATTGTGGTGGAGCTGTGGTCAGCTTTAGAGTGTGGTCGAGAGGATGTAAGGGTGGTCCATCCAAAATCTACTCCAATGGACCCTATCGACAGGAGCTGCCTCAAGGTTATGACTCCCCCATCGTTTACCTTGCAATAAATATTCAGATTTGCTTTACTATTTACAGTAATTTAGAAGCAAAAGCTATGGTTCACTGAGATCTTATGGATTTAGATAAGGCTTCGATTTCCAATTTCCACAGTGTGCCTGTAAAAGCCACACTGAGTAATTCCATGAATAAATGATTTTAGCAAAAGTGCACACAATCAACCACAGACCACTTGAAAGTCAACATGAATTTATATTCACAGCTCATTTTACTTGATTAACGTTATCCAGTAGCAAGTTATTACATTTTGATAAAAGGTTATAAAAACACTTTTTTGTTTGGAATAAACCTTAACACACACACACACACACACACACAAATGAAATAGCTCTGACATTATTTGACCCTAAATATGAATATTAGAATGGCTATTTTATAAGTTACTTCTTTGTAAAAAAAAAAATATCGGTCTGACGATTATGTGAGAAAATTGAGTGAACTGATTTTTGTGTGTGTTCAGTCCTTCCTCTCTCTAGTAAATCTGCTTTCTTCACCTCACGCCGTGTGGGAGCTGCTGGGACATCGAGCGCTTCCTAACAAAGCCGAGTACAATCTAAGAGAGATGGCCACATCAGTTTTGGTAAGTACAATAGACTGGACAGCCTGCCTCTCAAACCCAAACTGGCCTATACATGTCTAGTCTCAGCCTACAATCATAAACCGTCCACAGTCTGTTCACTGACCTTGATGTATTGAGTGATTTTCCCTAAAGAAACAGACTAAAGGTAGAAAGTTATCCATGAACACTACCATTCAAAACTCCTTTTATCTAGTGAATACTTCAGCGTAAGCATCAAACTGATCAAAAGTGACAGTAAAGACTTTCACATGGTTAAAATCTGCTTCAAATAAATCCTGTTCTTTTGAACTTTCTATTGATCAAAAAATCCTGGAAAAATGTGTCATTGTTTCTACAAAAATATTAAGCAGCACAACTGTTTTTAAAGGAGAAGTCCACTTCCAGAACAACAATTTACAGATAATGTACTCACCCCCTTGTAATCCAAGATGTTCATGTCTTTCTTTCTTCAGTCATAAAGAAATCTTTTTTTTTTTTTTTTGAGAAAAACATTTCAGGACTTTTCTCCATATAATGGGCTGATATGGTGCCCCGATCCCAAATGCGGTTGTAAATGATCCCAGCCAAGGAAGAAGGGTCTTATCTAGCGAAACGATTGGTTATTTTCATAAAAATAATGCAAGTTATATACTCTCCAATGTCAAACGCTTGTCTAGTCTTGCTTTTCCCCACCTCTGTTTGTTTCATGACAGTTAGGGTATGTCGAAAAATTCCCATCTCATGTTCTCCCTCAACTTCAAAATCATCCTATATCGCTCTTTTAGCATTTGAGATTAAAAAGTATATAAATAGTATTTTTTAATGAAAATAACCGATCGTTTCGTTAGATAAGACCCTTCTTCCTCAGCTGGGATCGTTTACAACCGCATTTGGGATCGTTTGAAGCCACGTTTAAATTTTGGAAGTTCAAACTCGAGGCACCATATCAGTCCATTATATGGGGAAAAACCTTTAACTGTAATAAGAAATGTTGAGCACCACATCAGTAGACCTATATTAGAACAGTTTTTACTCTATTTTTAGTCAATTAAATGCAGCCTTGTTTGAACATGAGACGTCTTGATGTCTTTAAAAAAAAAAACACTTCATACATTTGAAAGGTAGTGTATTATATACTCTGTTTTATGCATTATATCAGAGTCTCTCCACATTTTCCCTAATTTTCCTGTTTTTTTTTTTGTTTGTTTTTTTTTTACATAAATGGTACATGACAACAAAATGAATTGTGGTTGGTCATTACAAGTGTTGGTCAGATGGTGTCTTCCTGTCTAAGTGGGTGGTTATTGGCTACGCAAGACTAATACATATTTGACTAGTGTCTGAGAGTCATACCTGTCTTTTTAATCAGTACTGTTCGTTCTGTCAAAAGAGTTGGTGAATGTGGCATTTTACAGCAAAGATTTTCTTAATTTGCAGTTCAAATCATGATCATTTGAGGGCAGGCTTTGACCAGTGCTGTGCTGCACATCCCAGAAATAGCTGTGGCTTTTGTCACAATTATTTTGAAATCGTGCAAATCGTTTTAATAATCGCTCACTCATTCTTCCCGTCAGGACCTGATGGACCGCCTCATCATTATTAACTCTGACGCGAAGATTCACTCCCTCTTCAACTATGAGCAATCCCACACGTTTGGCCTGAGGTAAGATCAATAGTTCAGTCCTCACTACCAGTAAATGGACAGGAAGGGCACAGAACTGATAGAGGGTCTTTATAGAGGTTTATTATCTGATTAGCCTTTTTTCTCCATTCATTCTTCTCTGGGGATCAATGGCTGATTGATTCAGCTCTTTGTGTTCTCTGTGCTATGATTATCCTGAATTAATGCCAGACAGGGTGATACCAGGATATGAATAAGTTCTCAGGCTCTCAAAGGAAGTAGAATTGACTGGTGTAATCCACCTACTCATTTTAAAGGAGCACTTTTAATGCATTCGGTCTACATATATCAAGGTATTGACATAGTTTAAAAATAAATTCTCTGTTTTTATAAGAAACAGAATGAGTTTAGCGCTTTAGGTCACTTACCGCAGGCTAAGTTCACATTTACATAGATAAATAGTGCTGCAGCACTCTTTTCTCTTCTTCCAGTGGTATTTATATTAAAAAGGATTATGTCAATATTATCATTATGAATATACATACCGTAGCCCTCCACATTTCATAAAGAGCCTTTTTTAGAAACCTGAATGTCTCTAAAAAGGCAAAATAATTGAGTATTAAGAACAAGGTAGTGATAAAAATCATGCATTAATATTAACAGACCAACAGTATGTATTGCAGAATGTAAGCTGAATTTTAAACAGATTTTCTGTGATGATGGTTTCATGCTCTCTGCAGCCTGTAATTCACTGCACAAAGCAAGTTGTGGTCGGCACTAACCATGTTTATGCTCACTGCAAGTGAACTATTTATTTTATCATGTTTTATTTTATCTCGTGTAGTTTTATTGATGCTTTTTCACGGATGAGGAGATGCCAAAGCAACCTGCCAATGTTGGCATCTGCCTATTTAGGCTAGTGCCAAAATACTGTAGAGGTCAATTGGATGTATGGCCTTTTACAGCAAAAGTTATTATTTGCATTTAGCATTGTTTTCCCTGTTAAGAACCACTGTGGTGAAGTATGACATTTTTTTTTCCTATCTCATATGATTAGGCAATCTGTTTGAGTGTAAAAATGTTATGGATAAGAAAAAGTGTCTTGCTTGAGTATTTCAATCATTTTAATCCACACTGTGGAGCATGGCAGTTGAGATCTAGGATTAAAGTCTCATTTTTGATTGAGATTTTAAATAAACATTCTGTGTGTTTCTTAGCGTGTGTTTGTGTTACTCCGCCTGAATCTAAATCTTTATATGGCATTTTGCCTCAGTGCAGAGGAAGTTGCCTTTGGCAATCCAAAGATCGATTGCGGTGATGAAACCGAGTGCTGTTTATTTGTTGCTGTCATGTTAGTTTTCCTGACTTTCCCTTAATAAAGTCAATATGTAAGTTGTGGCATGAGATCCTCAGGCATATTCTGGTGTATATATATATATATATAAAATATAATAAAATAAATAAATAAATATATATGTATCTGTGTGTGTGTGTAATATAAATATGTATATGTAATATAAATATTTTTTAAAAATTGGCAAAATTGTGCAGGGAAAAATATGTCAATGTACACTCTTAACTGCCTTTACCTGAAAATTGAGTGTTTATTGTTGCCCTTTTGCATTATTGATGTACTATTTCCTATTTAATACTGTACAGCCGCTTTGTCACAATTCTGTATTGTTAAAGGCGGTATATAAATAAAGGTGACTTGACTCTTAAAAATAAAGGTGCTTCAAAGGTTCTTTAAGTGATGCCATAGAGGATCCATTTTTGGTTCCACAAAGAACCATTCAGTCAAAGGCTCTATAAAGAACCATCTCTTTCTTAGCTTTTTATAATCTAAAGAACCTTCTTTTGCCACTAAGAACCTTTTGTGAAACAGAAAGGTTCTTCAGATGTTAAAGGTTCTTTATGAAACCATTTAAACAAAAAAGGTTCTTCTATGGCATCGTGAAGCACCTTTATTTTTAAGATTGTAGCGATGTATGAAGCACATCTAACACAGGTCACTTAAGAAAAAACTTTATGTTGTTCAGTGGTGAGAATACACATGACCAACTTGAACCCACTGCAAAATCTGCACATGAAAACCTCTCATCCTTATGCAAAATTCCTGATTGCATGGATTCCTATAGAAATTGCTTATGAAAATTTGTCAAAATGTTTTTTTTTTTTTTTTTTTTTTTTTTTTGTGGTAATATTACCCCACTCCCCAACAACCTTCTAGCTACCTGTCCACATCCACTAGGTTGCACCATCCTAGAGGAAGAAAGACTAAGAAAACACACAGTGTTTAATCAGTACATGATGTACAAAAGCTTACCAAACAAACTCTTAACTCAAGAACTACAAATAAGTCAAGGTTCATTTTTTTTGAATTCTCAGCTACTTATCTAAGATAACAACTCTTCAAGTAACCGTAAACTATGATTTCCAATAACAAGCGATAACAGAAACTAGAGAGTGCAATAAATCTGTGATTTGATAATTACGTAATAGATATCTGGCTATTGGGATGGCAGGGATCAAAAGGTATAAAGGTACATAAAGCAACATGAGTTCATGGGTGTGGGTCTATGAGAAATTACAAAACTGTGATTGTTGTGTCTGTGGAGTGACCCACATGCTGTATGAAACAATCCTACACTCTAGTGTTTACGTGGAATATAGTCAGTTTGTGAAATATCAGCTTCTAGTTCATGCCTTCAGTTACTCAGGGTGTGTTTTTAAGTCCTTCAGTTCAAGAACTCATTTGTAGTTAAATTATCACAGACGTGTATAGATAAATCGCCCCCTTGTGTCAGATTTGAGACTGTGCACTATGAAAATTAATGTGGTTAGCTAGCATTTTTACTTATGCATCTAATCTGTAAAAAACATTAGATTTTTCTTAGTCAAGATAAAAATTTAAATATTGATGTGGTAATGGCTGCTGAACATTCAGCTTTGCCATGACAGGACTAAATTACATTTTAAAATATATTCAAATACACATATTATGTATATGGGACATTCTACAGAATTTGTGTAAACTGCTGTCCCACAACCAAAAAACACATTTAAAAATCATTTAAGTATTCAAATTTTAGATGTTTATTAAGATCTTTCTATTATCTGTTGAAACCCACAATATTATATAAATATTATTAAGCTTATATATATAAAATCATCATTTAGTGGGTACTTTCAATTGGGAGGTGGCTTTTCCGAACCCTAACCCCTGAACTTATGAAAATTATATTTTAAAACTTTTGTATTTTTTTTTTCCATTGTTGCTTTTTTCTACCTTTTTGATTCTTTTAAAAAAGTGAAGTTCAAAAAAAATATTTATTTTATATTTTCTTTGTAAATTCTGAAAGTTTATGTAAACAAAAAAAGCATTTTTCATGTCGCTACCGAAACAGCATATATTTTTGTCTATTGGCTGAGACTGATTTTAACTGAACACATAAATTTATGATCAGGAAATATTCCTGTGTCCCCCTCTCTCATAGCTACAAGGTGTAGATAGGTCTCATTATTTTGAGGTAAATATGTTCAAAAGACTGACAAATCTGTGTGTAACTTTAAGGGACGTCACTACCAAACATCTTTTTTTTCTGCAATTAAGCACACTTGTTTGGGAGTTATTTCATAACATTTACTTTTTATATGCATATCACTGTTCAGAACTGTGCTAGCTAACCATGTGCTGATTAACAACTTTGAGCTATCTAAAATTTTCACTAGGTGGAGTTTAGGTAGTGACATCATTTGTTTTTTAAGTGTTATCCTACAGAAGTGTCACTTTCGAAACGTCATCATTATTTCAGTAGTGACAGAAGGGAACACATAATCCTCATATTTGGGGGAAATAAGCAGAATTTTAGTACAGTTATGCAATTTTTTATATAAGTATACTGAATTATCAACTAAGATGGTACGATAGTTTTTGGTTAAAAGTATATTCTTGTATTGAAAAGAGTGTATTGGTTTTGCCGATTAATCAACACCGATAGTTGATTGCCGGAACTAACTATCTGCAAAAATCCATGCCGATAGTTTTTTCCGGGTTGGGTCCGTCGCTGGAGTGATAAAAGCTGTAGAATGGAAGTATTGTTCCTTGTTAGAGTGTGTTAATTTCAGCATTTACTAATATATTTTACAAATTTTTAGTTGTTAACATTAATGAACAATGAACTGACTGTAATGATCAATATATAATTAATATTAATATTTTTATTCATTTACAAAGTATGATTTAGTAGACTACTTTTTTTTTTTTTTTTAAATAGTAGAGCACTATTTATTTTCCGTTCAGCATCCATTTTATAAACTATCGGTCGATTAATCGGTATCGGCCAGTGTGGTCCAACCTAGTTGTTGGTAAAATGCAATATCAGTCGACCTCTAATCAGTATGATCAACTTTTTACCTTTTTACAAAAAAAATTTGATTCAAAATACAACAAATCTCATAACTTACACTTGAAATGTTGTTCAATTTTTAATTGTTATAGATTTACCTCTGAAAATGTTAACAAAATAGCAAAAAATATATATTTACGAACTAGATGTAAGCGAAGACTTTATAGGTCAATATAACCCTTTTAATTAAATTATTACCGTGTTTCAGTAGTGACAAATTTGGGGAGAGGATAAATATTCCAAAACTTGCTGAAAATACAATATGAGAATTAACTACACAATTACTAGAAATGTGTACCTTGAATATTATACAATTTGCATAAATACAATTTTTTGGAAAAAGACACTTTTTTCCCCCAAGACGTTTCCACATCTGACTTTGGACCAATTCTGTAGAATGGCCCATGTACATAGGCTTTTCACCACTGCTGATGTATTTCCAACACATAATAGATTATCGAAATCCTTTTCTCTTGCAATTGTGAATCTAATCTAATATCTTCTTCTTTGTGTTGCATCACAGAATCTTTCATCAGCGCACCATAAATACATCTAGCTTTGCCCAGACTTTGAAGAGCTGAGTGCCGTTAGGATTATCGGTGTCCGAACATCTGACAGTTATTATGTTTTGTATAGCTTACTCATTCTTGTGATCACAGTCGCTGTCCATTAGCAGAGAATAGACTGTGTCCGGAAGCTAAGGCTGCTGACTTCACTGCCAGCATTTTTGTGTGAAGGCACATTTTAAGTTGAAAGAGAATTCTATGAATATGAATTTTAAGGTACTGTAGGGATATAACAATTACATCCACTCTCAATGATACAGTGTTGTAGTATGCTAATACTTGAACACTTACGGCATGCAGGTTTAGTATGAGTATGCAAATAGGAACGCAGCTTGAGTCTGCCTTCATAGTGGATGGAGTTTGTGGTTAGAGAATGTAGATTGAAAACTGTTGTAGTTTTTAGCTGCAAACGAAGCGCTGATGCTGCACTGATTCAACCTCCGTCACAGTACAGTGCTGTTTAATGGCTGCATTGAAAATCCTCTACAATCAGCTTTGCTCAGCTGCATTGAATCACATCATTAGAAACCATTAGAGAGGAAAATCTGTGTCACCTCACCATTCTAGCAGTTCATTCCCTCTGGGTTCTCAAGAACTGATATGTGTCACTATACTGTTCTCCACTTGTACAGAATATCATCATCTCATCAGTCCAGTGCAGGATTTCATGATTTATTACTCTCAGCTTCCATGCTAATTTCCCTGGTAATGTGTCATGGAGTTAAAATTTAATATTCACCAATTGTGTACACAGAACTGCTGCTGGCTGTGTGAAATACTAAACTTCTCAATCAGACATGACAGCATGTGAAAAATGATGCTTCACGTCTGATTTTAAATGCAAATGTCGGGGGGGTTTTTAACTGGTTCAACCCTTGTGCGTCAATAAAAAAAAAAGTTACACATAGGTCCTTAGTGTTCAAAAATGTCCACGTCAAAAAACTGTCATAAAAATTTTAAGCTGTGGAGCACAGACTTAAGTTTGGTCTCATTTTAAAGAAGACCCATGACAGATTATTGCTGAAATAGAAAGTTTAAAAAGTGAAACCCAAAAAAAAAAGTTACAGAGCTTTAAGTTTATGAAAATGTTTTATGAACAATATTTTATATAAAATGTATATTTTATGAAACACATGGAACTCTTGCTAGAAAATTAAAGCCATAAATATGGAGATAAAATAATGCCATAAAGATTTGCATGTGAAGAGTACGTGTTGTGCAAGTGTACATAAGACTGTAAGCGTAAATTAAATTTGCATGCGCAAGAGAAGCTTTGTAAAAGTGTAAATCGCGTTTCAAGCGTAAGGAAAAACAGATTTGCAGCATTTTACTGTTACTCGTAAGTGTAAGTCATGTGTTGTGAAACTGCAGCTTTATGCTTTCGCAAAATAAATACGATCTGCATTCTTCCGACTTCCATTTCTCCGCGCTTACACTTTTGGCACGTTCTTTTCGCTAAAATACGGTCAAAAGCACTGCAAGTCTGTGAACAGTGATTTGCACACGAAAACAACAGTTTGCAAAACAGATTGACTGCGTAGGACCAATATGTATGTGAAAAAACAGACTGTTGCAAATGTCTAAATGACTTGTTGTGTATGTAGGACACAAAGTTGCCGAAATAATCCGATACGTACAGCTCCATCTTTCTTTTTTCCGCGCTTACACTTTTGGCACGATTCTCTCACTCACTGAGTTTTGCAAGCGTAAGGGGGAGAGCGGGGCCACCACTTTCTGTAGCCAATCAAATGAGACTCTTGCGGACTCCATTTACTCTTATCTGATTGGTTCAATAAACACATCACACGCCAAAACATTTATCTTCATTTAGTTTTCGCTGTCGCTCGCTTCCAGTGGAATGGTACTTTTAATGTACATGTACATTAAAATAAATAAATAAACAACAACTTAATTAAAACATGATACTTTATAAGTTGTGTACCATTAGACTAGACTATGTGTTCATCCTGAATTGTTAGCTGGTGTTAACATTATTGGATTGGTTTGGCTTTACATTGAAATGCATATATCATATAATATAGCCTAATATATAGCTGATGTTAAACATTACGTGACAATGCTCAACAATAGTATCAGAGTGCTATACTTTTGATAAAACCTTTTTACTATAACAATAAAGCTACATAAATCTGAATTTGACGATTTTCCAGACCATGTCTCTGTTTATTGTATTTAACACTCAATTGTAAAAACAATTGTAAAATCCCCTTAAATTATAACATGTTAAAGTGAAAAAAATATGTTATATTCACAATATTGAACCAAATTTTAGTTAAAAAATTTGAGTCGTCCCTGATCAGTAGACAGGTGAAATTATGCATGTTATTATAAATGACAAATTATGCTGCTAGTACAGATACTAGGCCATGTTTAACACTAGCACCGCCAGGGGTCGCTGTATACCTAAAAACCTCCAGCGGGTAAATTCTACCCAAGCACGACTACCGTTTTTATAGGCCTAAAGAACATTTTATTTCAGTGTATTATGCCACTGTTTTCATAAAGAAACATCTAAATATGAGATCACAGTCAGATGAGCCGTCAGATGCTGACTAATGGCATTTAGTGCTTCTGTGCTCTTCAGCATCCATAAATCACCTTCTTTTACTAATTTTGACTTTATTTTTGAATCTCAACTGCTAATTCAGTGAGTAAAAGGCGCTGCCTAGCAATCTAGTTACAATTAATACATAAGTAGCAAGATAATGACAGCACGAAAATATAGGCACAATATAAATGCCACGTTTTGATTTCTTTTTTCTTTTCTAAACCATTTTTAGAGGATTGTAAATTACACCATTTTAGTAAAAGTCAGTGACTGGGAGACTTTAATGCTTTATTCAAAGTCTGTTATGTAGGCTACATTTAAAAAACAGCCACGGGTAAAATATACCCCGTGGCAGTTTTAGTATTAGGTATCATCAAAATTACAATATTACAGTAAACTATCATATATTGCCTGTTGAGGACGATGACAACACAGCTCGAATTTCAGAATGAACACACAGCCTGGTACACAACTTATATCGTGTTTTTATTTTATTTTATTTTTAATGTATGTCTACATTAAAAGTACCATTCCACTGGAAGCGAGCGACAGCGAAAACTAAATGAAGATAAATGTTTTGGCGTGTGATGTGTTTATTGAACCAATCAGATAAGAGTAAATGGAGTCCGCGAGAGTCTCATTTGATTGGCTACAGAAAGTGGTGGCCCCGCCCTCCCCCTCACGCTTGCAAAACTCAGTGAGTGAGAGAATCGTGCCAAAAGTGTAAGCGCAGAAAGAAGAAAGATGGAGCTGTACGTATCGGATTATTTCGGCAACTTTGTGTCCTACATACACAACAAGTCATTTAGACATTTGCAACAGTCTGTTTTTTCACATACATATTGGTCCTACGCAGTCAATCTGTTTTGCAAACTGTTGTTTTCGTGTGCAAATCACTGTTCACAGACTTGCAGTGCTTTTGACCGTATTTTAGCGAAAAGAACGTGCCACAAGTGTAAGCGCGGAGAAATGGAAGTCGGAAGAATGCAGATCGTATTTATTTTGCGAAAGCATAAAGCTGCAGTTTCACAACACATGAATTACACTTACGAGTAACAGTAAAATGCTGCAAATCTTTTTTTCTTACGCTTGAAACGCGATTTACCCTTTTACAAAGCTTCTCTTGCGCATGCAAATTTAATTTACGCTTACAGTCTTATGTACACTTGCACAACACGTACTCTTCACATGCAAATCTTTATGGCATTATTTTATCTCCATACATAAATCTAAACAAGTTGTGTTCCAAATTTGAGGTTGATATCTCAAGAATTGAGCTTTCAGTAAGATTTTGTTTAGGCGCAGTACCAGATTTTCCTCATTAGGTGCCAGCAACAGTTGGTTGGATTTGTGATTTGCAGTACAGTTTTTCTCTCTCAAATATTACAACCACACATGCAATTTTTTTGACACACATACAAACCGCACTTTGACATCCATACCAACACACCTACACAATTATAGCTGCATTATTTATCCAATTGGCTCTATAATATGCTGAAGCAGAAAATGGACAAAAAGAAAGTATTTGCTTTATTGGCCAAATCTTAAAAAAAAGGCAACATTTGGTAAAAAAGTTGTAAAAAATTAAATTTTGAAGCCTTGCCAACAGAATGAAAGTTGCATCATTTTAAAGTTAAATGGCGCTGTGATTAAAAAATAGTTTTAATGGGTTTCAATGGGGACATTTTTGTCCTTAAGGTCCTGAGAGGAACTATTTTTTGTACCTAGTGCAAAATAGATTTATTTAAGGAAATGGGGGTGAAATAGTAAAATTTCAGTAAAAATACACACCTGTACCAAAATTTATGCAGCTGGCAATAACACAGGCAAAATAATAATTAAAAAAAAAAAAAAAAACTGAAATGGACACAAAAAGTCCAAAAGGTCGCACAAGGGTTAAAATGTGAAAAACTAACATTTTCTGTTTTTAGCTATGTAAAATTGAAGTAATGTTACTTGCTATTTGTTTTCCTATGTAAACACTTCTTTATTCCATCTGTGCTCATCCAGGCTCTTGAGCGTGCTGTGCTGTAACCTGGATTCTTTTCTTCTGCTGGAGTCTCAGTATAACCTCTCTGAGTTACTGCTGCAGGGTCAGAGGGACAATGTTACCGAGCCGCCCTCAGGTGAAGGGTGAGTGACTGTCTCTCAGTTTCCTGTATTCCCTTGAAAATAGTTCAGCACGACACACTAATTCAAAGTCAACCAAACAAAGTAATAGATTTAAAAAACTTGTAGTATTTACCATACATTTGAGAGGCTGAATTACTGTAGATACAGTGTGTATTGATTCTGTATATTGTTTGTTTATACTGGCTTCATCATCCTTAGGGAGTTCATCATCGATGGACTGTCTGTGGAAAGAAACCATATCCTGGTTCGAATTGGTACAGTTGGTGGCCCCTATGAGAGGAGACTTCCTTCAAGAGCCCTGCAGAAAGTGAGAGCATCTCCTTTTCCTATGCTTATCAGTTGTATGTGTAGTACAATAATCTGTGTTGAGTTGATCATGTTCTAGATACAGTACCACAGAAGCAAAGTGCCACTGGATTAAATTTGGTTGCAGTACACATTTTTATTTTGCAATTTAAAAGCAAGACATTCCGTTAGGAAAAGGTATGTTAAATAAGATTTAATCTGTTATTGAATACAGGATGCTTTTGCACAATGGATGTGTTTTAGATGCCTTATCTACATCCTATTTTTGAATTTAAGAAACATAAATGGGGTCTCAAATATCATATTCATTCGTATATCAACATAATCTCTATGGAGGGGTTTACTGCTGCTTTGGCAGTTGCTTATGTGGATTGTGTTTCTCATATCTCTTAGGAATAATGCGAAAAACAAATATTATGCTTCTAAAAAGAGCTTTGCAGATAAAGCCTGTGTTGTGATGTAAAGAGATTTGTAAACAAGGCAGTAGATGCATATTTGACAGTTTGAGGGATTACTAGATATGACATTAATGACATATAGGACGAGGCTCTGGTTGATGACTCAACACATCTTTAGGTTATTACAAAGACTGGAACTAAAAAAAAAAAGAAACTGCACGCTTTTGTGTTTGACAAACAAAGCCCTTGTGTGTTATTCCTTTGTTTTATGCTGAAATTAGACTCTTGATTTGAAACTGCAATCAATATTTATTATTGTAGCAGTGGAAAAAATATCTTTGAAATTTGACATTAGGAGGTCAGACTGAATTCCCCAAGTAAGTTTTGTATTAGTTTTGGAGGATTTGTGTGTAGTTTCCCCATACATTAAAGAAAAAAATGCTTAAGAATTATCTTTTTAAAATAACTTAAGTAACAGGTTAATGGCTGCGCTTGTTACTTATTGCTTTACTACTTCTTTATTTTGTATTTTTGGGGAAAACAGTGTTGTGCACGGTTGTAATACAGCTAAATATTATGTTTTAGCAAATTAAAATAAGAATTCAATTAAAATTAATTAAAATACACTACAGTTTTTTAATACACTACTGATTTTATGTTTTTCAAGGCTTTTATGCTCATGAAGGGTACATTTATTGGATCATAAATAGTAAAAAAATTTGAAACATTGTGAGAAATGTAATTTAGTCCTGTAATGGGAAAGCAGAATTTTCAAAAAAAATCAAAAATGTTTCTTATCATTGTCAATGTTGAAAACAACTGCTTAACATTTTTGTGGAAATCATGCTTCATTTTTTAGGATTCTTTGAAAAAAAGGTTGAAAAGAACAGCATTTATGTTAAATATGAGATTTTTTTTTCTCTTTTATAACATTTTAACATTGTAATTTTCATTAACTTAATCCATCTTTGCTGCATATTCATTCCTTACAAAAAAAGTAGTGCTTTTTTTACTAAACTGTAATGTTTTTAACTATATTTATATTATACAGTGTTCTGTCAAATAAGCTTTATAGTGTTTTTTTTCTACAACACATTAAATATCAGTTCAACAGAATATGCAAAAATGTTGACATTTTACAATTTTGTTATATACCTTAATAGTTTAACATAGCTAATAAAAACTTGAGATTTTGCCGCCTACAGCTTAAAAAAAATAATAGGACACCACAGTAGACCATATTTATGAAAGGTGTCTCATCTGTCCTATAGGGGAATGACCCTTACCCATGGCCAATAGTGTCTACATATCCTCTTCCTAAGTATTACATCCTAGACGTGCCCAAGACTCTCCGCACTAAACAGGGTAAGAACATTTTAACTTTTAATGCATTAGGTTCTACTGTACATGTGATGTATGACCCTGGACCACAAAACCAGTCGTAAGTAGCACGGGATTATTTGTAGCAACAGCCAACAAAACATTGTATAAAATCATTAGGATATAAAGTAAAGATCATGTTCCATGAAGGTATTTTGTAAATTCCCTACCGTAAATATATCAGAACTTAATTTTTGTTTAGTAATTGCTAAGAGCTTTGTGTGGACAACTTTCTCAGTATTTTTCTCAGTATTTTGATTTCTTTCACCCTCAGATTACTATTTTCAAATAGTTGTATCTCAGCCAAGTATTGCCCTATTCTAACAAACATACATCAATGGAAAGCTTTTTTTTATTCAGCTTTCAGATGATGTATAAATCCAAATTTCAAAAAATTGGCCCTTATGAATGATTTTGTGGTCCAGGGTCACATATTTTTGAAATGTCTGAAAGCAGTTTCATTATTTAACTTATTTAGCGCCACAGTTTAATTCAGTGTTGTACATGGTTCTACTCTGTAGTAACTTCAAGGGCACTTCCTCTCTTTATGACATACTCATTTCTCTTCTTTACTGTTACAGTGATACATCTTTATTTCAATGTGACAGATATTTCCAGCTCAATAAATAGAGACTAGATGTTCTTAACGCCTAGTAAACGCTCTTCCTTTAGGAACAAGCCTCAGTGCGTGGATGAAGGCCTATTCAGTGTCTTTTGGCCTGTCTTTAAATGTTCACTAGGCTTGAGTCAGTATATTGTTGTTTTGAAGGCCAAGTTATATAGTTATAAAAGGTCATAAAAGGTCATGTAATCAGTAAATGAATTTGTTGTGTACTGTTCATATGATATTTATGATGAAAAGTTTTGTTTACGAAGGACAATTTTGATTTTACCAATGAAGATGAGAGAAAAAGTTGACGAAAAAAAAGGTTAAATATAGGATGTACACATAATGTTATATCCTACAGTAAATAGTCTCTAAAAGGATGGAGAATTCACAACACAGTAGCTTCTGAAAAGTAGTTCATTATTTATTATGTGCTATTATGTCAGCTCAGGTTCTCACAAAGACAGGCATGTTGTATTTTGTTGATAAATCTTTCATACTTTTTATACTGTCAACCAAAAGAAAAAAAAACAAAGTGAAAAAATGTGTAAAATGGCCCAAAATGAATGACATAGCATGATGAAATATTGACTAAATTTAAAGAATGTTTTGCCACAAGACATTTACTTTGACTTAAAAAAAAAAAAAAAAAAAAAAAAAAAACTTGAACACTGTGCCCGTTTCTTCCCAGAGTCAGAGATCAGTGCTTTCTTGGCCTCGTCTAAAGAAACAGAGAGAGATGCTAGCTGGATGGATGACTGCAGGAGACAGTTCTGCAAGATCATGGCTACAAAGTCAAATATTCTTACTGGATATGGTATGACCCACATTCAGCTCTGTCTAAAATTCACAGCAAGATACCCAGCTTCTCTAATTTTACACTGAAGGTTTACTGCATTTAAAGAGGTCAAAATGAGAATATGTTTACCCAGTCACTGAGGTAATAAGGATGATATTACCTCATCCTTAGGATAGCTACTTAAGAAGGTATCAGGCACAAACCCTTCTTCTGAACAACAGAACTAACAATATCCCATCCTGTTCACCAGCGATTCTATCCTACAACAATTCTGTTCTTTTCAGCAGCAAATTTCAGTGCAAATTGTTTCATGATCCTGTCATAATGTAATGCAGGTGTTGCAAAGAGGCTGTTGTTGAAGGACGTAGCAGCACAAACTATATTCGGTTCGACAGCAGAGCTGCAGCTCGTGAGTCAGTGTTGTTACTCATTTCACATGCAAAGAGGGCATTTACATAGAGGTCCTAAAGGCACAACAGCACAAAACGGCCTGTTTAATTTTAAGGGTCAGAGAGATAGTGGAAAATAGTCATAAAAAACTAAATTATGACTGCTTTGGCAAATTAAAAGTGGGCTGGAGGGAAAACAAATAAAATGATAAAAAATGTATGATACGGCCCTTTTAAATTCAAAGCTGAGCTCTCTTGCATTATGCGTTCTAAGATTTATTTATTTTGGAAAAGAAAACTTATAAATTTATGTATTCGGGATCTCTAATTCTGCAAGACCAGTTTCTATAAGTGCAGAATAGATTGTTTACAATTTGAAGCGCACACTGGCTTTTTAGACCAAAGTTATTTGCGTTTATTTACAATCTTGACAACCTATTACTGTATTTACCTTCTGATTTCCGCAGGAATTAAAGACAATTGATTTTTCAGTATGTTAAAGATAGAACTGTAAAACCCTGTGTCTTTCTTTCTTCAGTTGATAAGAAATTATGTTTCTTGAGGAAAACATTCAGGAATTATCTTTATTTTGTGGATGTCAGTGGTGCCCCCAAGTTTGAACTTATAAAATGCAGTTTAAGGGTGCTTTCACACCTGTAGATCGATTGCTTTGTTCCCGAAACAGGGGTTAAAATTATTACAATGTTGCTTTTTAGTCATGGTGCGGTTTGCTTTCACACAGCGAAGTTTCCAAACGACCCAAATGTGTTAATACAAGTCACGCGCGAGTAAACTGTCCTCTCATTGGTCAAAGTTCCACGTTTTTTTTCCGGGATTCCGCTCAGCTGTCATCTATCAGGATGGAACAACGACAGCTTTGCGGGCTTATTGTTGCATTTTTTTAGGTATCGTTATATTAATTTATAATTTTGAGCAGGAGTCCAGGATTCGTCAGGAAAACATTTTTAAAACACACCTACTACAAACAGAGCAATAAGACGGCATTATAAAATGAAAAGGCGCTTTTTAAGCGTTATTAGCAAAACAACAAAGCTACTGCTGTTCATGGAACTGTAATTACCCATTATACAGTGTGATAAAGCCTGGTTCGTTGGTCCATTGGATCGGATTGCTTTCTCACTACAACCGAACCGCTCCAGTGTTCGTTTGAAAGCGTACCGAGACCACCTCTTCAAGGAGGTCTCGGTATGCTTCGTTGGTCCGCTTTTGGTGCGCACTTGAGTGCGATTGCTACATTCACACCTGCCCAAGCGAACCGCACCAAGAGGGAAAATGAACTCTAGTGCGATTCAACCGACTAAATTCAACTAAATGAGGCAGGTGTGAAAACACCCTAAATCCAGCTTCAAATATCCCTAAATCCCAGCCAAGGAAGAAGGGTCTTGTGCAGCGAAACAAGTTATATACTTTTTAACCTCAAACGCTCGTCTTGTCTATTCTCTGTGTGAAGTTTGTTTTTTCTGGGTAAATACAGTTAGGGTATGTCGAAAAACACCCATCTCGTTTTCTTCCCCAACTTCAAAATCATTCTATATCGCTGTAGAAGTACAGACCCAGTGTTTACAAAGTGAACATGCAAAGAAGATCAAACGTCCTTTACAAAAAAAGGTAAAACGGCGATATAAGATGTTTTTGACGTTGAAGAAGAAAACAAGAGATTTTCGACGAGACTACGCTTGTGCATCGGAGAGACGAGACAAAACAAGCATTTGAGGTTAAAAAGTATATAAATTGTCAATTTGTTTTGAAAATGACTTATCGTTTTGCTCGATAAGACCCTACTTCCTCAGCTGGGATCATTTAGAGCCATATGAAGCTGCATTTAAATCGCAATTTGGAAGTTTAAACTTGGGGGCACCACTGAAGTCCACTATATGGAGATAATTCCTGAAATGTTTTCTTCAAGAAACATAATTTCTTATTGACTGAAGAAAGAAAGACATGAACATCTTATGTTGACAAGGGGGTGAGTAAATTATCTGTACATTTTTGTTCTGGAAGTGGAGTTCTCCTTTAAATCAATGTTCTGGATTAAGAGTAAAATATTTCAAAGATCTAGTTCTATTGTGAATGTTTAAAACTAGTCAGTGTCTTAGTATATGCTGTTACTGTATGCCTGCCAATGTCTGACTCCCTAACACTGTGTTGCTTCTCTGTCTTAATTTAAAGTGATATTCGAGTAACAGTCAAACAGTGAATTTTCTTGCTGTGCATTGTTGGAGTTATGCATTTCAACAAACAGGAAAATACATGTTACACTACAGAAATAAGATTGCAAGCAAACTCAATAGGCTATAACTCAAGACATACAAAACATCCACTTCTTATATGAAAGAGGCTCTTTTGCTAGAATGTTGAGGTTTGATTCAAATGGAAATTGCCTTGACGCTTCAGGTTTCTTTTCTCCCACAGTGCTTGCTGATCTGTTGGAGAGGGTCGTGCTGCATCTCTCGTCTTCATCCACCGACTGCTTCTTTCCACCGGCAGAATATAAAGGTCAGTCAACAGCACTTTAATGTTTAATGAAAGGATATTTTTTTTATTTATGTGACCAACTTGCAACAGCTAGCCTAACAGAGACATCATTCACTTCAGAGGGCATATATGGAATAAAAAAAAAAAAACACAACGGTATGTATAAGTATAAGTATACCAGTGTGTACTGTACTCCTGCTTCTCATAATTATGATTGGATGTAATTTGAATAGAAAAAATGCTTTCTGCTTGAAACTTTCTGCATCCCACCTGGTTAGGACATGCTGTTAGTTCACCATGGTATGCTCATTGTAAAAATCCATCTGGCTGAGATTTGTCAGCTTTCTATTCACACAAACAGAATTATTTAGAAAATGGGCGAATAGCTGAGGCTCTATGGGGTTTTCATTTATTAAACATAATAGTTCTCAGAAATAATATTGGTCATGCTCTTTTGTTTAAATCCCAGCTGCAAAGACTATCTGCTGGCTTGAGTTTGAGTAATGTGACCACTTCAAAAGAATGATTTGACAAAATTTGCACCCCTCTCAACCTATTATTGATTTAAGATTTATAATAAACCTTGAAATTTATGGTTCTTTTGCTTTGTGTTTGACTCCATGACATCAATTAAACATCTTTCAAAACGACTACTGTCTCAAAACATCAAATTTTCTTTTTAATGTCAGACAGTTAAAGTTTTCATGCTTTGAAAGACTTTGATAACTCGTTTTTAAGTATGGTAAGGGGCAGGGGTCAGTTAACTCTGGAGATTATTAGTGGTTTGGGTTCTGGCAAGCTCATGAACTTTTAATTTAATGACAAGCGTCTCCTTTCATTTTTTGAAGACCAGAATCTGAGGCTACGAGGGAGAATGTTTCTAGCATTTTTCTGCTTTAATGCATTTTTAATAAACGTTGTGTTATATTATATTATATTATATTGTATTGTATTGTATTGTATTATATTATATTATAATAAAATATAATATAATATAATATAACATAACATAACATAATAAAATATAATATAATATAATATAATATAATATAATATGTTATGTTATGTTATGTTATGTTATATTATATTATATTATATTATATTTTATTGTATTATATAAATATTTCTGTTTAATTTTGTTATAATTTATCTTTAAACTCAAAGTAACATTTGCCAATATAACATACTTAACAAAGATTAGTTCACTTTCAGAATTAAAATTTCCTGATAATTTACTAACCCTCATGTCACCCAAGATGTTCATGTCTTTTTTTCTTCAGTCGAAAAGGTTTTTGAGGAAAACATTCCAGGATTTTTCTCCATATAGTGGACTTCAAAGGGAGTCAACGGGTCAAAGTTTCAAATTGTATTTTCAGTGCAGCTTCAAAGGGCTCTACATGATCCCATCTGAGGAATAAGGGTCTTATGTAGTGAAACAATTAGTCATTTCCCAAGAAAAATACAAATTGATGTACTTTTTAAGCACAAATGCTCATCTTGCACTAGCTCGACCTCACGTGTTACGTAATCATGCACAAGTGACACTGGCAGAAGTATGTTTTACAAGTAAGTTTACAAAGCGAATGTGCAAAGAAAGTCAAACGGCCTTTGCAAAAAAAAAAAAAAAGTTGGACCCTATGCTAGTTTTTTTTTTAACAAAGTGCACAGACAAAGAACTAACCGCGTGTGACCTTTCCAGCATGATTACATAATGAGCTAGTGCTAATGCTAGATGACCATTTGTGGTTAAAAAGTATATTTTTACATTACATTTACTTTTTTTATATATATATATATATATATATATATATATAAAACATTAAACATTAATGTGTGTTGGTAGTGTATGTACAAATCTACCCTATAATGATAAAGATCCATGCAGTGGTTTTTAATTAATCTGTAAAAATAATATCCCCTGTCACACCGACAGAGGCTGCTCCCACGATAGTTGATTGACATGAACGTCTTACCTCAGATCAACTGTCACAGTCCAACCTCCATTGTTTCGATGCCAGAGCAGGGATGCAAGTTAGACAAGAATATCTCTGATTGAGCGATTGAGGTGTTGCGTTGCTGGATGTAATAATGAACATAGTGGTCGTCATTTACTCCCGACATCTGAGCCGCTGAAGATGCAGTGGATTAAGTTTGTTTGTAAAGGGAATGCGCCTCCCGATCTACATAAAGGCGTCTATGTTCGCGCAAATCATTTGTGATCCAGCATCACCTACAGCAGAAGTGAGTATAAGCAATCACCTTTCCTAATAATGTGCTAGTTAGCAAGTTTAGTGGCTAAACACAGCTAAATGCGGCTAAAGCAAACAGACTTGTCACTCCACAGAGACAATAGAGGGGCAGGCTGAGCAGAGCTCATTTGTATTTAAAGGAACAATCCCTCAGAATAGGATGATTTTTGCAGAGCTGATTTTGACAAGGTAAAAAGGGTGTTGTTTTACACAACCATTGAGAATTTTTAACTGAAGATAGACTTTGGTTTCCTTATATGAAGAATCATATAAGGAAAATGGGCATCCGATGACCCCTTTGATTTCTTTTCGACTGAAGAAAGAAAGACATGAAGATCTTGGATGACATGGGGAGTAAATGATCAGGAATTTTTTTTTTCCTGGAAGTGAACTAATCTTTTAACTAGTCTTTAAGTAAATATTAATTTTGCTACAAAAAAGAACACATAAAATGCAGCTTCTGGGTAAGATTTTGGATTAATGAAATAGTGGGTCAGTTTGGCCCAATGCTCAAAATTCCTAAATATTGCTATACTGTATGTATGGATGCCTGATGTGGAAAGTATTACGGTGTCATGTTACTTTAGCATTCGTGTTCTCCATTCATCAGCCTCTGGGTCTGTATCCTCCCCTCTCATTTAGCAGAGGAGTAGGGGTGAGTTGTCACACTTCATCTCACTTAGTCGTTCATGTCATAATCGCTGACTGATGCGAGCGGCAGGAATATGATTTGTCATTCCACCTAAACCCTTCTCTCCTATTGGTTCATTTGCCAGCCAGTCAGGAACAGTCACTTCACAAGGTGCACATCTATCTGCATTATGTCATCATTACAATTCTGACATTGTTGTTATATTAATGAGGATGGAGGAATGGCCCCATAATTATATCAGTGGGCCCATTTCCGTCTCACCAAGGGCATTCACTCAATTAAGGCCATTCTTAAGCATGATGAATGTAGATTACGCAGCTGATGTTGATTTGTGGGTAAGCCGATGCTGAGACGAAAATGTATTATTTAACAGCACATTTTGCCGTGCTCTTTTGCTACTCTGTGCTCCATTTACCAAAATTAAATGGGTATTTGAAGAGGAGGTGCAAATGGGAAGTCATTTCTTTTCTTTTTTTGGTTTCAGTGGTGGACCACAGTGTAAAGACTCGAAGCCTGTCGTCTGTGGAGCAGTTAGGTGTGGGGATATCCCTCAGGTAATACATATGCCGTATCCAGGCTAAATGTCATGCTATGCTTAGGGTTTGTGAATCAACTTTGAAGTGCTTTGTTAAAACACTAATATATGCTTACAAAATAAATAAATAATTAAAAAAATATTTTACGATAAAAGTTTATTATGTGCTATGTCTTAAAAGGTCTTAAAAAGTCTTAATTCTCCCTTCCACAAATAAAGGCCTTAGAAAGTTCTTAAATCAAAGCACAAAGGGTCATAGTCTTGGCATTAAATATTGCATGCACTGCAAAAATACTATTAAAAGTGAACAAAATGAAGTGAGTTCAGCAAAATCAAGTGATGCTTAAAACGAGAGCAAACATCTGTCAACGAGGAATAAAAACTTGTTTTCCTTTTGAATTATGTATTAGCCCATTGGCAGATTTTTGATCCGTTTCTCAGAAAACAAGACTTCCTAAATTGTTTTGCTTCTGAAATAAATACTGTATATCTTCTGGAAAACAACACAAAAATACTGAAGAAGAACAGCGCTTTTTACAGTGTGATCGGAATGTACAGTAAAAGTTATTTTCATATTCTATTTAAGCTATATTTTTTTTGTAAAGTAAATGTAAAGTTCTGAAGAGATCTGTTTAAAAAACAAACAAAACAGTCTTAAATAAACATGCAGAAACTCTGATATTTTATTGCATTTATTATATTCTTATTATTGTCTTAAAATTAAAACTATGTAATTATTATTCATAAATACATAAATTTTGCTTTAAAAATCTTTAGATATTTGTACTGGAAGACAGGACAGAAATGCTGATTGGGAAAGTGATTTTAGGAAAGTGAAATTATTTCAGCTTTACTGAAAGCCACTGGCGTTCTGCAGTATGTCAGCATGCTAGTTAAACGCAATATGAACCCATTTAGATATTTTGTCTTAAGGCGATCCACAATGACTGTAATCAGGCAATGCATTCTAGTGCTCAGCACATTGGGATAATTGTAACTCTCTGTTAACCTTCATTTGGTGCTGTGTTTCCCAGGGAGAGACTGTACATGCGTGATAAACTTCAATTTAATTCGGTTGCGAAATTTGTTCTTATTAGTCAAGAAATATTGCCTTGAGAAAGTTCTAATTATGTAAATGTGCATAAGTTGGTGTTTGGGGAAGAACATTTTAACAATGTCTTTTCACCTTTGTTTAGCAAGGTCTTGTTGAATGGAGTATTAAATGAAGCTGCCATGTAAACAGTGTGTGTGTGTGTGTGTGTGTGTGTGTGTAGGTATGGCAAGTTCCTGAAGCTATTGAGAGAAGATTCAGAGCAGGATCTGTGTCTTCTGCTCAAGCACTGTCAGGAGTTCCTCTCTCAACAACGAGTCAATGTCACTTCCGAGCTCTGTATCCTTCTCATTATGATTTATTTATAATATTAATCAAGTGGCATGCAAATTATTGCAGGAATTCTGATATTTTACATTTGATTGTGCACAATATTTACATTTGCTGTAGACCATATATTGATTTATGTTAATGTGGATGAATCAGATCATTAGTCAAATAGTGGCTCCAGAATCTACCAACATCCATTGATAGGACACATTTTCTGCTTTCAGCTATTTTGGAGTGAATTTTGAATATTTAGCCCTAAAACAAACATGTTGGATAGACGAGACATTTCTTTTTAAAGTATAAATTTTTTTGCATTATACAGTTGAGGTCAAAAGTTTACATCCCCCATTTCAGAATCATTAAAAATGGGGTCAAACGAATTATTTTTACCAAAATAAAAGGGGTCATACAAAATGCATGTTATTGTATTTAGTACTGACCTGAATAAGATATTTCACATAAAAGATGTTTACATATAGTCTACAAGAGAAAATAATAAAAATGACCTGATTCAAAAGGTTACATCCTCTTGATTCTTTGAACTGTGTTGTTACCTGAGTGATCCACAACTGTGTTTTTTTTTTTATTTAGTGATAGTTGTTTGTGAGTCCCTTGTTTGTCCTAAACAATTAAACTGCCCGCTGTTCTTCCTTAAGGTCCTTAAGGTCCTACAAATTCTTGGGTTTTCCAGCATTTTTGTGTATTTTAGCAAGGGATGGACTCATATGCAACTATTACAGAAGGTTCAAATGCTCAGTGATGCTCCAGATTAAAAAAACAAAAAAAAACTATGTGTCAAGAGCTGGGGGGGTGAAAACTTTTTGAACAGAATGGAGATGTAAATTTTTCTTATTTTGCCAAAATATCATATTTTTTTGCTTTAGTACTGACCTTTAGAAGCCACAGGAGATAGTTACATGTTTCCCAAAATACAAAATGAGTTAAATTTACCCTGATCTTCAGATTTAAAAAGTTTTCACCCCCCGGCTCTTAATGCATCATCTTTCCTTCTGGAGCATCAGTGAGCATTTGAATCTTCTGTAATAGTTGCATATGAGTCCCTCAGTCCCTTAGTGTGAAAAGATGGATCTCAAAATCACACAGTCATTGTTGGAAAGGGTTCAAATACACAAAAATGCTGAAAAACCAAAAATCTGTGGGACCTGAAGGATTTTTCAGAAGAACAGCAGGCAGTTTAACTGTTCAGGACAAACAAGGGACTCATGAATAACTATAACTAAACAAAAAAATCTTCACAACAGCTGTGGATCATTCAGGTAAGAACACAGTATTAAGAATCAAGGGGATGTAAACTTTTGAACGGTGTCATTTTTTAAAATAAATTCAACTATTATTTTCTCTTGTGGACTATATGTAAACATCTTTTATGTGATATATCTTATTCAGGTCAGTACTACATAAACAATAACATGCATTTTGTATGATCCCTCTTATTTTGGTAAAATAGTTAATATTTTTAATGATTCTAAAAGGGGAATGCATACTTTTGACCTCAACTGTATAACAGAATATTAAACCAAATGGCATTAATTTTAAAGAAATATAGCCCAAGTATACTTTTGAAGAGTTTTCATTAGGTTGTAAATGATAAGACGATACATATACTACAATTCAGAAGTTTGGGGCTTAGAATTTTTTAATGTTTATGGGGAAAAAAAAGTCTGCATTTATTTGATCAAAAATTATTGATCAAATAATGCTTGTTGAACATAATTTGTTTGCAGATGACTCTTGATTTGAAATTCTGTGTTTAACAACCTGACATTCATACATTTTAAAGTCTGACTTAAATGTTCAAATACTTTTTGCCCACAATTTCAGCATTGTAGCTGTTAGAAAAAATACATCAACCTCTAGAATGTATAGAAGATTCCTTGACCTGGCTGTCAGCCTGTTTTCAAGGTGGTTATCCTGGTCACGATTGGTTTGCCTCCACAGTTTTTCTGCTCATGCACGGCGACGTGGGTCGTTCTCTGAGTCTGCTTTTGCGTTTCTCCCGTCTGCTGCCGTCTGCCTTCCTGTGGCCTCCGAGACTACATAGCTCTGTGAGTTACAGCCTGTATTGCTTCTCTTTTTCTTCCCATTCATGTCAACCTTTAGTACGTGCTTGGGTAGCTATTATCAAGACTGGAGCTTGATAAAAGCTCAACTTTGCCAGAAATAAATTGCATTTTAAAATATAATGCAAAAGAAAACAGTTATTTTGAATTATAATAATATTTCACAATTTTACTGGTTTTAACTATATTTTTAAATAAATAAATGCAGTCTTGGTGTGCATATGAGAGTAAAAATCTTTAAAAAAAAAAAAAGTCCAAAATTTCTATATATTTTTTGGGGTGAACTGTTCCTTTAAATGTCTTAAGCTTAGCCCTATATGCAATTTTGTACTGCTAATAACACCCACATCCCTCTCATGTTTAGTAATGTTCTGAATTTATATTATATATATGCTTGTGTAGCTTTCATACCCATGTGCCGTAAACAAAACTCAGCATTTTAACGTGCATTATCATTCTAATCTCCATTTGCATAGGAAAAGTTAATACTGGGAGGAAAAGCTGGATATCATGATATTACTGGGGCAATATTCATTACTGTGGTCCCCATAAAATTTGGATGGAGCAATCTCTCTCTCTCGCTTTCTCGGAAAAGCGGATAGTAAACAGAGCTCAGTTAATAGAGTTTCGGCTGTAAAAATATGTGCAGGATATGATAATGCTCCCCACACACGAGTTTGTCTGATTACAGTGCCATATTTCTATGCTGTCAGAGTGGCTGTGCATGTAAATCATTTAGCTGAAAGACAATGATGACAATCAGGAAAAAGAGAAGATGCAGCTCTCACATTTGTCACAGACCCCTCTAAACAGGAAGTGGCAGAGGAAGCTAATAAAATCTTGTGTCATTAGTGTGTGTGGTGTTCTGTTGTTTTCTGTCAGTTCTGTCATTATTCACTCACCTTCATGCCATTCTTATACACTTTTGTTTCTCCTGAAGAACAGAAAAGGAGATATTTTGCATGTTTCTGTTTTGTATAACCAAAAAAATACTCCAAAAATGAGAAAAAAAAGCATCATAAAAGTGGTTCTGAAGTCATATCATAGCTTTGTGTGAAGTACAGACTAACATAAAGTCATTATTTACTGAAGACCTCGCCTATGCAGAGTTCTGAAATCTCATTTGCACTTCATGTTCGGTCACGACACACAAAAACTAATGCAGCTTAGCATCATTTGCACTGCACCTTGTGCAATGCATCTTAACACTTTTATGGATTTGTTTTTTTGTTTTTTAGGCACATCTCCCTATAGAGATTGCTCAGTCGGGCATTCATCCCATCTACTCCTGCACTGCTCATTACGTCGAGATGCTGCTCAAGGCCGAAGTTCCTCTGGTTTTTTCTGCCTTCAGGATGTCTGGCTTCACTCCCTCTCAGGTGCTGTATTTTAAAGGATAAGTTCACTTCCAGAATAAAAATTTCCCGATAATGTATTCACCACTATGTCATCCAAGATGTTCATGTCTTTCTTTCTTCGGTCAAAAAAAAAAAGTTTTTTGAGGTAAACATTCCAGCACTTTTCTCCATATAGTGGACTTCAGTGGAGATCAGCAGGTTGAAGGTCCAAATTGCAGTTTCAGTGCAACTTCAAAGGGCTCTACACATTCCCAGCTGAGGAATAAGGGTCTTATCTAGCGACATGATCGGTTATTTTCTTAAATCAATAAAATTGATATAATTGACCAGTGTTTACAAACTGAATGTGCAAAGGAAGTCAAATGCTCTTTACTAAACAAGGTTGGAGGAGAAAATGTGTTTTTGAGCTTTTGAGTACACAGTTGAAGAACTAACTGTGCGTGACCTTTCCAACATGATTATGTAATGCATGAAGTCGTGGATGCGCATTGCAGAGCTAGTGCAAGATGAGCATTTGTGGTTAAGAAATATAGAATTTATTTTATTTTTATTTTTTTTATAGAAAATGACTGATCGTTTTTACAATACAAGACCCTTAGTCCTTGGCTGGGATTGTATAGAGCCCTTTGAAGCTGTGTTGCAATTGCAATTTGAACGTTCAACCCATTGGCTCCCATTGAAGTCCACTATATGGAGAAAAATCCCGGAATGTTTTCTTAAAAAACCTTAAAGGGGTCATCGGATGCAAAGTTCACTTTTTCATGTTGTTTGAAAATTAATGTGTGTTGGCAGTGTATGTACAAATCTACCCTATAATGATAAAAATCCATACAGTGGTTTTTAATTAATCTGCAAAAATAATATCTCCTTTTTCAAATCGAGCCATTCTTAGATGCCTGTCGGTGTGGCCGCTCCCACGATAGTTGATTGACATGAACGTCTTACCTCAGATCAGCTGTCACAGTCCGACCTCCATTGTTTCGATGCCGAAGCAGGGATGTAAGTTAGACAAGAATATCTCAGATTGAGCGATTGAGGTGTTGTGTTGCTGGATGTAAAAATGAACATAGTAGTCGTCATTTACTCCCGACATCTGAGCCGCTGAAGATGCAGTGGATTAAGTTTGTTTGTGAAGGGAATGCACCTCCTGATCTACATAAATGCGTCTATGTTAACTTATTCAGGGGCATTCTAATAATAGTAATCAAAAATTGAAGACATTTCACCTATCTTTCATTCACAGTCCTCTTTATTAAGATTGCGTGGACATCTTGTATTTAAGCTCATCGTATGTTACTTCGTCACTAATCTCTGTGGGAGTTAAATCACTGATGGTGTGAATCGTGATCGCTGGGTGAATGAGTGTGACGCTGCCAGGATAGAAATATAAAGATGTAAAGACATTCTGCTATGACCTGAATGACTGACAATCTTCATAGAAAAATGCAGTGATTACTCAGTGCTGCGCTCTTTCTGGGGTTTATATGCATGATCTCAAAGCTCTGCCTCAAGTCATCTGTCAGATTTAGTCAGATATGACCTTTTTCCAGCAGTCAAGGACAAGCATATTGAAGAGTAGCTGTGTTTTCTGCGTTTAGTTTATTTCTGTTTTTTTATTCTTTATCCTTTGAACACTCTCAACAGGCCTGGATCTTGTATTCCTCTGACATGACTAAAAATGTATGTCTCTGTGTGCCTGAAAATTCACTACTGATGTTAGAACACACACACACACACACACACACACACAAATATATATATACATATATTTTGCCTCCAACATATATATATATATATATATATATATATATATATATATATATATATATATATATATATATATATATATATATATATATATGTTTTTTTTTTCCAAGGCTGTTTTGGAAAAAAAGAACACTTTTAAATAATTAATGCGCACACTCAAATACATGTAGACCTATCTAAAATATAAAAATATATATTTTAAGCAATAAGCTTAAAATCTTCCTGAGCAACATGTTTGTCTTCTTGTTAAGGACACAGGAAAACAAGTGTTCCTGTTTACTAAAATCTGTTCTGTTTATTTCCTCTTTCTGTTTGATGTGAAAGAAAAGCAAGACAAGGTTTTAGAATTGAGTAGCATCAGTAAAATCTTTGTTCACCTTTTTGTTCTCACATTACTTATCAAGCTGTTACACTAAAACACAGAGGAAGATAGCAGTAATTGTCATCTTCAGAGGCATATATATATATATATATATATATATATATATGTATATGTATGTTTGTGTATATATATATGTGTGTGTGTGTGTGATTTATTTAGTTATTTATTTATTTATTTATTTATTTATTTTAATTTTTATTTTTTTGGTACTTTTTGAGTGCTTCATCTCACATTAGTTAATCAGAGATGCTACTTGAGCCATGGAAAAAAAAAATACTCTTTCTATGATATATAAATGTATGAAGCCCATTTCTGACTTTTTATCTCACAATTCTGACTTTTTTCCTCAGAATTTCAAGATATAAACTCACAGTTCTGACTTTTTCCTCGCAAATGCAAATTTGTATATCACTGTTATGTGTTTGTATTCGCTTCTAACTTTTTTTTCTCAGAATTGAGATATAAGCTAAAAAAAACCTGATATAAACTGGTAAAAAAAAAAAAAAAAACTGATGTTCTCAGAACTGCGAGTTTATACCATGCAATTCTGATAAAAAAAAAAGTCAGAATTGTGAGTTTGTATCATGCAATTCTGAGAAAACAATTCAAAATTGCAAGATGTAAATTGCAGTTGTGAGAAAAAAAAATCAGAATTGTGAAATAAAAAGTCGCAATTACCTTTTTACATTTTTTATTCAGTGGCATACTTCCATATAAATTTAACCATTAATCTGTACAAAAAAAAATTATCCCTTCAGTTCATGATAGACGTCGTAACAAGAATATTATTTATACCAGACAGCAGTATTGATCCGTTAACAGCTGCAGTCAATACATGATTCAAAGTCATCAGTTGTGGGAACTTTTACACAGCTGAGAAAAATGCAAAAAACCACCTGCAGTTGATATAAAAATACCCAAAGTTCTGAAACTTATAACTAGTTTTGAATGGACGGAAACTGAAGGAAAGAAGATTTTCTGTTTTAAATTGAGTGTCACCTCCATCATAGAGGGCGTCCGTGTCTGTGCACTCGGGGAGAGTGTTTCGAATTCTAGACAAAGCAGGAAGAGTGTCTGAAAGAGAGACACAGATGCTGTATAAATTGCCTCCTGGAGTGGTCTGGATGTACAGGAGACATGTACGCTCGGCGAAACTGGAACGCTTTCTACGATAGCGCAGAATAATTGAACAGCTTCTAAGGGAGGATTACATGACCTGAACTCAGTTTTCAGCCACAGAAACAAAACAGAAATACGTCAAGCCTGTAAATTATAATTCAAGAGACTTGATTTATTTCTTGTGCATGAGCTCCAGGAACATACAAAACCATGTTTTATCTTTTTTTTTTTTTTGGTCTTGTTTTCCAGTGAAAATACTATTACACTGCAAAAAAGGCTTATCTTATTTAGTATTTTTGTCTTGTTTCTAGTCAAAAATCTACCATTTTTTGATGCATTTATTAGATAACAAAAAAAAGACTTAAGATATTTAGTCTTTTATTTGGGTAAAAACACAATCGAAATAAAGTGAATTTTGCCTATAACAAGTAAAATTATCTGCCAGTGGGGTAAGGAAAATACTCTTAAAACAATATAATTTTTCTTACCCCACCGGCAGATAATTTTACTTATTTTAAGCTAAATGCATGTCTTTTTGCTTATCTAGTAAATGCATCTTGATTTAAGAATATTTTGATATTTTGACTAGAAACAAGACAAAAATACTAAGTAAGATAAACCTTTGGCAGTGTATTAGCATAAACCACATAGTTTTGTTAGATTTATACTTAAAACAAGTTTTAAGTCAAAAATAAACTTAAGTGCTGTTAAAAAGTTTGGGGTCAGTAAAATTTTCTATTTAAAAAAAGTTTGATCAAAATGCTGTAATGACAGTAATATAATTACATTTTAAAAGAGCTGTTTCTATTTTAATATATTTTAAATATTACTTATTAATTTTATGGTAAAGTTGAATTTTCAGCAGACATTATTCCAGGATCCCTCAGAAAGCATTCTGATATGCTGATTTGCAGCTCAAGTAATATTTCTTATTATTAACATCAATTTTGAAAAGAGTCCTGCTGTATAAGATTAAAAAAAAACAAAAAAAACTTTTGTAACAATATTAAAGTCTTTATTAAATTTAATGCGTCTTTGGTGAATAAAAGTATTCATTTAAAAAAATAATGCTGATTAGGATAATGATGTGAAGATTTGTTTCAAAGTTTATTATGATTCCAACAGGTAATAGAGACCGCATCAGACCTTGACAGTATCATGTTAGAATTCGATATTCAAAAGTTTTTGATCTCATTTATTTTTCAAGCATTTCATATCGATGGATTTAAAAAATTTATAGTGCAAGTCTTGCATTTTCTAAAAAACTACTCTTCTTGCTCTCTCTCTCACTTTTCACCCCCCACCTGTTATGCAGATCTGTATTCAGTGGCTCGGCCAGTGCTTCTGGAACTACTTGGACTGGCCTGAGATCTGTCACTATGTGGCTACGTGCGTCATCATGGGACCAGATTACCAGGTGTACGTGTGCATCTCTGCCCTCCGTCACCTGCAGCAGGATATCCTGCAGCACACACAGACACAGGACCTGCAGGTCTTTCTTAAGGTGCAGTATATTATACTCGCCCTCATGTCCTTCCAAATCAGTATGCCGTTCTTCTGTGGAACACGAAAAGATATGTTTAGCTGAATGTTCACAACTGCTCTTTTCCATTTAATTGGGATCTGGGAGAGTCAAGCTCATGAAAGTGTTCCTCAGAGAAAAGAATGTGTTTCAAAAGACACAAGGGTGAGTAAACAATGACAGAATTTTCATTTTTGGCTGAACTAGTCCTTTAAAGTGAGAAAATTCTGAGGCTGGTGTTGTTTTAAGCAAGTGCAGAGGTTTACAGTGTGCAAGCATGTCTGCAGTAAATCAGATTAAGCACACTCCTGTCCTTGTTTCACCCTTAAAAGTTTAAAACTTTTTAGTCTTTGTGTGAGCGTCGGTGTTCACAGTGTACCTTGTACGATAGAGAAAGCGTCTCAGACACTTCTTGAAAGGTTTTGTACATATCCAAGATTACAAAACTTATCTATATTTCATCTAAATTAAAGATCTAGATGGAAATTACCCATAACAATCCTTTCCAATGTCACTGAATGCTGAATGCACAATGAATCCATTTTGGATGATTCAACATTGCAGAAATCAAACTCGACTAAAGTCGTTCTTTGTTTGCAGGATTTCAAAAGCAATTGTCTGTCACTACCGAATACACCCAACACTTTGAAAACCATGAAACAGTCTGGCTAGTGAGTTCAAAGCATCCTGCAGAACCATTTTTTCTTTGTTTTTATCAGCAGCGGAATAGTTTTAATGTCTTCAGATAATGGGCACTTGTAATTAAAATGTCATTTTTTAGTGTTTCATTTTAAACACACCAGCGTGCAGCCATTTTCGTTTTGAATGGCTTTGTAGGCAAAAGACTTTTTCAGCTTTAGGGAAACATCTGGACTTTTCACAATCGTTCTTCCTAATGGCTGTGTGGTTTTATATAGTTGTTTTGCTACTCCGCAGCTGTCATTAATGGTGTGAAGAAGCCCGAAAAGAAAAATGAAAATTCTGTCGTCATTTACTCCCACTCATGTCATTTCAGAAATGTAGTTCTGCTGAAAGATGCTCTGTGCTAAAATGTATGGCATTATCTAGCAGTGGATAAAAGTGGTTATCATTTATTTTTAATAGATTATCCCAGTCATTAGTTTTGTGTTTGCTCTTAAAGCATTGTGGGTTTATCTATTTTGTTTGTCATTGCCATACCAACTGCTGCGGACTGCAGTTATATCACAAAACTGCTTACGCTGCAGGCATATTTTATTTAACGCAGCAAACTCATAAAGGTTTATTATCCTTTCTCTCATTTTCATCCATTCACCATGAACCGATGTGTCCTTTTGTAACTTGAAGCATAGCTTTAGGACTTGCATCCGCTGACTCATCGTAAACAAAATGTAATTCATTTGGCTTTGTCTAAACGATATTATTTATCCCCAACTAAATGTCAGAGTGTATTAGCCGACGCATTGTTTATTTAGTACAAGAACGTGGAGTCACACCTCGGATAGCGTTTGTGTAGACCTCTTGTGTCATTAATAACTGCATTTTGTTACTGTAGGCTATAAGATTTGACACAGTATTTATAATGTGTAAAATCTTGCGTGATTTCATTCAGCAGTACACAGTTTTAAGGGTGATTTTAGCCACTCTGCGTGCAGGATAATCAGGATCTGCTCAGACTGGAATAAGAATATCAAACCATCATTGAAACGGATTGAGCGCAATCTATTCTAAAGCTGTTATAAACCCGTTTTCCGCAAACCGGCTCTCTCAAGCGCTGCTCATCAAATCTCTGCTCCTTTTCCCCGCTTGCAGGAGGAACCAATCCACGGCTTCAGGGTGAGTAATTACCTGGAGTACATGGAGGGGCTGGAGCGCAACTACAGATCCATGGTGCTCTCGGACATGAGGAGCATCTTACCGAGGACCAGCTAGAGGAAATAGACCACTGAAGATCCAGGGACTGAAAAGTGCTTGTGGTACAGAATCAGACTGAAAATGATGCATGGGTTTAAAGCTGTTTTTATAACACAACATGCTCGATATGTGAAGAGGACACTGTTTTATCAAACACCATGTTGAATATATCCCATTTCAGTCTCTTTGATTTTTTGGGGATTCTTATACTGAAGTATTCTCACTCAGGGAATCATACATATAAGAACACAAACCATATTGCCACTCAATCGGATGTATAAAACATAGCAAATAAGTAACTGTAGTGCAAAATGATGTGCATAAAGGATGATAAAGCAAACCTTTCTACATAAGTGTTATCAAACTTCTCAACAAAATGTACCTCTTCTTAAACAGAATTCTGGAATACTGAATTCTGATTCTATATATTTGACCACTGCATATGTGAGTGCATATGTGTGTGTATACAGATATAGATATACATGTACATCACAAATTGTTAGATTTTTATGCAGTCTGAAATTTATAGAAACCCATTTCTGCCACTAAAAAAAAAAATTAAAAAGGTAATTGCAACTTTTTATCTAATTCTGACTTTTTTTCTCGCAATATCTCAAAATCCTAGAAAAAAATGTAATATTTAAAATACATTTATTTCATACTAAGTATGAAAGATATTACATTTAATGTACCTAAAGTACACTTTCAATAGTTCCACTTTAGCACAATACCTTTAGGTGAACTTAAGCAGTACTTTCGCATTATTAAAGTGCATTAACTACAAAATTAGCTGTCCCAATTTAGCAGACTTTAAGTATACCAGTTTATTAAACTATAAGTACAATTTCAGGGTATTTTATTAAAGGGTTACTCCACCCCAAAATGAAAATTTTGTCATTAATCACTTATCCCCATGTCATTCCAAACCCATAAAAGCTTTGTTTGTCTTTGGAAGCTTCATAGCTTCGTAAAATAATGGTTGAACCACTGATGGCAGATGGACTATTTTGACAACATCTTTCATACTTTTCTGGGTTTTGACAGTGTTATTTACTTGGCAGTTAATGGGACAGTCACAAACCTTCCGGTTTTATCCAAAATATCTTAAACTGTGTTCCAAAGAAGAACGACGTTTTTACAGTTTTGGAACATGGCGGTACGTGATTAATGACAAAATTTTCATTTTGGGGTGGAATAACCATTTAAGTGCATAAATATGTAAATGTATTTGTAGTATACTTAGCATTAATTAAATGTTTTTCAAATACATTTTAGTATATTTATTTTTCACTGGGGAATTCTAACTTAATAAATCACAATTGTGTGCTATAAAGTCAGAATTGCAAGATATAAACTGGCAATTCTGAGAAAAAAACTCAGTTTCAAGGTATGAACTCACAGTTCTGACTTCATTTCTCAGAATTGCAACGTTATTTTAAAATTGTTTTTATCTTGGAATTGTGAGATATAAACTCGCAATAAATTGCAAGTTATAACATCCATTTCTGAGGAGGAAAAAAATTCTCAGAATTGCAGGTTTATATCTCACAATTGTGTTATGAAGTCAGAATTTGGTCAAACTTGCAATTCAGAAAAATTTCACTGTTGCGAAATATAAACTCGGTTCTCAATTCTGAAAAAAAAAAGTCAAAATAGCAACTTTATTTCTCAGAATTGCAATTGTAATTCTGAGGAAAAAATCAGAATTGCACGTTTGTATCTAGCAATTCTGACTATTACTTGCAACTGTGAGTTTATGTCATGCAGTTCTGAGAAAAAAAGTCATAATTGTGAGTTCACTTCCCACATTCTGACTTTATATCTTTATAACGCAATGCTGTGAAAGAAAAATCGCAATTACTTTTTAAATTTTTAGTTAGCGGCAGGAAACAGGCTTCCATAGAAGTAAGACCACTGATGTTTAAAAAGTTGTTTTTACTTTTGCCCAAGATTTCAGTGGGCTCATATTGTACAGTCTAACAAGCAGCATTTTTAGAAGCTTTAGACACATCTACCTTTGTTCTGTGAATTTTCATGGGCCTCGCAACAGGTTCAAATTGGTCACGAGTCTGCAATGTCTGATAGAAAGCTGCTTGGTTTAAATGTGACTTCTGTATGAGCTGTCTTTCCTACATCGATTCTCAACACTATTGACAACAGATAATCAACCTTTTTTGCCCAAAACTTCAGTGCTGAAGTTTCATGAAGGTTCATGAGTCATTTTGCAGTAAATGACATCAGTAAATATGAAAAATTCAAAGCTTTTGATGCTTGATTGCTGTCTTAATGGACAATCAAACATGAAGTACGTGTGATCTAGCATATCAACACTTGAGTATACAATGACTCACAAGTCGTTGACGTGGCCTTGTTGTGTAGTCGGTGTTGTTTTTTTTTTTCTTCTAAAGGCATATATTAACATCTGCAGTCTCCTATTCCCATCCTAAGGAAGCTGTATAGAGAGGCGGTATCACGTTGACAGGCCATCATTAGCACATAGATGCAATCTCTCACCCTCGCCATCTGTAACTCACACAGTGAATAATGAATTAGATCATTAGAGAGGTGTCTTTCTCCTTCACAACAACTGCTAAATATTGCATACTGTTTACTCAGTAGGAGGCAGAAGCAGTTATAATTTTAAGCTGTAAAAAGTTCTCTCAGAGTGCATATTTTTTACTTACTTGCTCCATTGCGTTTAAAAAAATTATCACCCATAACTTCCATGTATATTCTCGGATAAAAAAAATACTGCTTTAAAATCCATTGTGCATCATCAGTTAATGTAGTCATAATGAGCTGTACACATTAATCAGGTTAATGATTTAATGACTGATTGTTGGCCAACAGTGATCTGGAAAGCCGAAGTGTGTCTTGTGTTGGCTCATTGTAAATTGACAATACAAGCTTTTTGTGACGTGGATGTTGCTGATGTATCTGCAGACCAAAATGGTAGGATAATTATAAAAGGACAATTATGGGTAATTAAACTGATTAACTGATAATTAAGACCTATCTGTCTCTGTATTAGGCTTGAACAGTTGCATTAGCTTGATTTTCTCTGGTAAATATGCTTTATTATTCTCCTTCACATTAATTATCCCCGTTATGACTGCCAAATTCCACTTTCTGAAGAATCTGCCTGATGAATGGGAGAAAGTCATTTGAAAGTGAGCATCACTATCCCTTACTTACTGAAAAGCACTTGAAATGAGTAATCTGAAGCGTGCAGGGCGCTAAGAATCATTCACACCAAGGACAATAACTAGAAAGTTTTAATAATTGTCTAATTCTATAATAATAGTCCACACCACAGATAATGACACAGAAGTACTGTATCATTGGAATCATTTTCAGAACATTTTTTTCAGCTGATGAACAATAAAAACATTGACTCTCAGACTCTCAGAATTCACCCAACTTTAAAGAGCTCAGATATTTAAATCAGATGATTACTTTAGTGCACGCTTATAATAAACAATGATATTGTGCAACTAACTTACACTAACATACACCTCTAATGGTGTGTACATACCAAAAGCAAATGTGATTATTCATGTGAGTAGATTACATACAAATGCAATGCAAAGACGCGAATAGACGTGAATTCACATGGCGCTTTACCACCCAAGCCAATCAGCGTATAACTTGTTGACACATCCAGTTTGACACGTCTGGTTGTATCAGAAAATGGAGGAAACCATTATGTGATGACTTTACTCGAGCGAGTGACACGGAAAACATCCCGTGAGTAAACTAGTGCGATAACGCAGTGTGAATATTCGCTTTGCACACCAAAAGCGAATGTATTTATTTGCATGAGTGCAATGCAAAGATGCAAATTCACGTCAGGCAACGTGATTGCTACCAACATGCGATATCGCGCCTTCTGCGCAAGTTGAAAAATTTCAACTCAAGTGGAAAATTTGCATGAAATCTTTAGGCAATGATTTTATTAGGGCTGTCAAATGATTAATCGCAATTAATCGCATACACAATAAAAAATTATTATGCATATATAAATACAAGCACATTCATGTATATATTTAAGAAATATTTACAAGTATATGTATTTATTATATTTTTTATAGAATTTATATTATATATTATATTAGGGCTGCAACGATTAATCGCACGATGTCGTGAGGCGCGTTTAGTCAATGAAGCCGGTACTTTGATTAGTAGTAAAGCTCCATCACGGGCGTTCAGCTGGAGCGGCAAGTAATACACAGAGCCGTAAAGCACTGACAAGCTACGCCAAATCGCGCGCAAAATCGAATTCGCTTATATATTATATATAATTATAATATTTTGTACATAACATATTTCTCTTAAACATATACATTAATTTGTGTGTATTTATATATACATAATAATTACACACAGTACACACACATATGTTAGGCAAACTCAAACTTTTATCTTGTATGCGATTAATTGCGATTAATCATTTGACAGCCCTAGATTTTATTTACACGAGTGACATAAAAAACATCCCGCAAGTGAACTAGAGTGATAATGCGATGAGAATATTCACTTACTGTTTGGTGTGCTCACAGCATAATGATGTAAGCCTACCAAAAGCAAATTTAATTGTTTGAGTAGTACACACAAAGTCAATGCAAGGTCTTGAATTTGCGGCAAAGGCTTGAACGTGCGCTATTGCGTCTTCTGTGCAAGTTGAAAATTTGCATGGCGCGTTGTCACACAAGCCAATCAGCGAAGAACTTACTGACACGTCCACGTTTGCTTGTATCAGAAAATGGAGTAAAGCATTGTATGATGATTTTATTCGTGCAAGTGACACGAGAAACATCCCGCGAGTAATCTAGAGTGATAATGTGAATAATTAAATTTGCTTTTAGTGTGCACACAACCATTACGCTATATCGCGCCTGGCATAACACGTTGTTGCGCAAACCAATTAGTGAAGAACTGACATTTCCAGTTTGACACATCCCATTGTATCAGAAAATGGAGAAAAGTATAGCGTGATTTTATTCAAATGAGTGACACGAAAATCATCTCGTGAATAATCTAGAGCATAAGACATAAATCCCTGTATTTACTGACTGGTTGTTTATATTGCAACATGTATTTAAAGATATACATGAGTTTTGCCAGTAGTATTTTATAAAAAATAAAAAAAGTTAATCATACTTTTTGTGTAGGTATTGCTGTATTATTTGCTAAGGTTTAAATATGTCCTGTATTTCAGGTGAAGCTCAGCAGTAGTCCTTTAGCACTGATGTTCAAGTGTCAGTCATTGGATGTCTACTTACTGTGCATTGATGGACACACGATCAATCTGAGCGCCTTTGAAGAAGATATCACAAGCATTATCCATCTCCATTAAACTCCAGAATCTCAAGGGGTGAAGGGATGAATCCATTTTCTCTCTGTATCAATTCTAATCTGGACTGATTAGCGTGTGATTAGAATGCATGACTTTAACTCTCCCTGTCCGCTAACTCAAAGCCCAGTAGCATCAACGATAGGTCAGCTTATACAGCAAATGGATGAGACGGAGGGAGTCAATTCTTGTTCCTTGTGGAATAGAAGAGCTTATGGATCAGGCTCAAACTAGGAGAGTTAAAATCTACAGACTCTGTGCGGAAAGTTAAACTCTTTTATGTTCCAAGTAGGCACCGAAGAAAGAAAGCGAAGAGAAGATTACCACACAAGCACAGCCCATCCATTCCCTGTCAGAAGAAGCCAATAATTTATAACACACATTACGTATTGTACACACGCTTCCTCAGTCAAGTTGGAGCACCACTTTCATCACACCATCAATACCGCCCGTTTGAATCGTATCGCGGTTCTGCAGTAGCACGACGGTGTCCTCTGGCTTCTTTCCTAATGTATTTGTAGACTTTTCTTTTCAGCTGTTCTCTTTTCACTGTGATCTAACCCATAATGACACCATCAGCACAAATTTCCCCTCAGGCCCACCTGACGAGACCATCGGGTTAATTGCAAAAAGTCTCATTAGCGTTATCATACAGGCAGCCATTTGAATTACCAGAAACACAATACTTACCAGAGCGCAGAGGGAGTCCAATGAATCGAGCATGAGAGCGTGATGATCAAGTAGTGCAGATAACCCCAGCAGAAAACAGCATTATTCTTGAATGTCTCTGTCTCTTCGAACCACAGGAACAGAGATTGCAGATAGTGTTTGAGTGAAGCTATCACAGCAGAAGTGCATGTCAAAACCAAAGAGACGTCAGAGAGGTGAGACGGATTGATTCTGTCTACTGTGAGACAGACCATACCATTCAAAAAACTCTGACCCCTGCATTGGCTATCTATCCATCTATCTATCTATCTATCTATCTATCGTTCAATTTCTCTATCATTCTATCGTTCTGTATATCGTTCTATCTACCGTGCTATCTCTTGTTCTATTGTTGTAGCTATCTATCGTTCTAACTATCGTTCTGTTTCTATAGTTCGTTCATTAACTCTATCTTTCGTGCATTCTATCTGTTGTTCTAGGTATCGTTCAATGGTTCTATTATCTATCGTTCTCTCTGTCTATCGTTCATTCGTTAGTCCTATCTAAAGTTTGTTCTATCATTCTCTCTATTGTTCTAGCTATCGTTCAGTGGTTCTATCCCTCTCTCTATTTATCTAGATATCTATCAATCATTCTAGCTGTTGTTCTATAGATCTAGCGTTCATTTGGTAGTTCTTTCATTCATTCTATCATTCTGTCAAGCTATTGTTCTGTCTATCATTCGTTCGTTAGTTCTATCATTCATTCTGTTATTCTGTCGTTCTAGCTATCGTTCAGTGGTTCTGTCCCTCTATCGTTCTATCATTCTGTAGTTCTAGCTATCTAGCTATATAGTATATCTATCTAGCTATCATTCTGTGGTTCTATCTGTCTACCATTAATTTGTTCATTAGTTCTATCGTTTGTTCTATCTATCAGTCTCTCTGTCGTTCTAGCTATCTTTCAATGGTTCTATCTATCTATCTATATATCTATCATCTATCTATTTTTTGTTCATTCTATCTATATATTGTTCTATCTATCGTATCATTCTATCATTCTATGGTTCTGTCCCTCTGTCATTCTATCTGTTTATGTATCTATCTATCTAGCTAGCTATTATTCTAGCTATCGTTAAGTAGTTCTGTCCCTCTATCGTTCTATCTATCGTTCTATCTATTGTGCTGTTTGTCATTTTATCTATCATTTATCTATCATCTGTTGTTCTATCGTTCTATTGTTATATTCTTCTATTTTTCTATCCTATTGTTCTATCTATCTATCTATCATCTATCTATCTATCTATCTATCATTGTCTATTGTTCTGTCTATCATTCTATCTATTGATCTTTCAGTTAAGTCATTCTCAAGCATGAGAAGGATAAATGAGAGATGGTGACCAGTAGAATCTATCAAGCTGGTCCAGCTGGCCACATTAATTATTTCAAGAAGAATATTAGATACTGTAGGTACTAATGTTTTGGACCCATAATCGGAAACCAAAAATCATTTTTAAAATCTAATTTTTTATTGTTCTTTATGATGTTATGATAATTTTGTGTTCCTTTAGACACATTTTTCTTTTCAGTTACCTTGATGTAATACTGCTATGCCACCACTTAACTGTGAAAAAAGGAAACAAAGGAAACAAAAATCCATCCCAGTACAAAGAGCAAGCCAAATGGAATTGTGGGTGTTGATTGAAAAAAAAAAAATTACAGTCACATTGCTTGGACAGCTGAGAGATTTTTTTTCATTGTCTCCTGCCTCCTTTTCACTGTGAAGTGCCTGTTGGCTCTGATTTTACATAATGTATTGACATCTGCACAGTGCATATAAACGTGGCACAAACTGATGAGACTGTTTAATGGTGATGTGATGGTTGGCATCTTTCCTGGCAAAAGTTCATTTCGTTCCTGCAGATGGGAATTCATTTAAAACACACTCCAGGTGTTACGGAGTGCATTTTGCAGTAAATGGATCTGCTGATTGATTGCTTTTTGACTAGAGTAACCTGGTGCATATTAATATACCTTATAACCTTATCTGGACTACTGACAATAAAAAAATGTGACTGGAACTTGCTACCACAATGGAGTGATGCTTTCCAGGTCTTTGATAGGCAGTTGTGTTTCTAGGTGATTGTTTACCGGCCCATATCAAAAGAGCCCACCCCCACAACCTCATATCAGCAATATATGGTTAAAAATAAAAATGAGTGCTTACAGACAGCATGCAAGAAAAGATAAATGACGGGTGTAAATTGGTATGCCACCAGCTTCTGTGGTTTCCTCCACTGAGCAGATCAAACAAGCTTCTGCTTAATGCTTTTCATTTATCAATACGGCACCATCAGCAGACAAGCAACAGTCTCAACGGAGTGCTTGTGCTTCTGAAACATTAATGACAGACGTCACCGCAGAAAGGTCTGAGTCATGGCAGAGTGGCTAACACAGATCTTAGGGATCAGACTGACAATTAACCCTGGTAAGTGCACATACACAGGCACATCTAAAGTCCAGTACTCCTTGCAGTCTTCTGAAATGACACTGTAGTTTTGGTTTTAATCCAATGTAAAGCACTTTACACTATCAAGTAGACACCGATTCTATAATATTTTAACTATCTATTTTCATACATTAAAACCAAGTTGCAACTCAAGTTTAAATCAATTGTTTCTAATGTTTTTAAGCTGAAGTTGAAGAACTAAAAGAAAATTAATTACAGCAATACAATAACAATATTTTCTGTCTGCACTTCATTACCGCTAACTGTTGTTCTGCAATTATTATGAATAGTCACCTTCTTTTCAGATCATTAGTCAGCAAATTGCCTGTAAGCAGTGCAGGTGTCACGATGGTCAGAGGCGTTAGAGATTTCACCAAGCTAAGGGGGAGTCATTAAAATCAGCTCAGGAGTTCAAGTTCGTTTGGATTCAAAGTGATAATGTCAAGTGAGTTAGTTGTTTATTTGTAATTGGTCCAATTGAACCATTGTGACACATTCTGATTTGCGGACCTGTTTTGAACACTGTAAGCTATTTCCTACACCTCATTAGAATAATGTTAGATAGTAAAATGTATAAACATTAGCATTAAACTATGGCGATAGATAGAGAGAGAAAGAGAGATAGACAGATGTCCCATTTTCTCAGAAGAATGTCTGTGATTAAAATGTACAAGCTGGGATTCAAGACATTTTTCACTGCAGCTCCTAAATTCTTACAAATGGCCTCCTTGGTTATTTGTGACTGGCGCTGTTGTTCATTTCCTGTTGTTGGTGCCACGATACTAAATCATCGCCGGTTATGAAATCCTTGGGATATAATCATCAGAGCATTCTTTCTGATTAGACCTATGACTCAAAGAGCAATTTTCTTAGTTTAAAGTAGGCCTAGAGCCTTGCACTACAATACAGAAGCAGAAACGTCTCAATGAGAAACGATTGTGGGATGTTGGCCGCCAAATGTGCTAACTATAAAACCTGAAATACATCAAATATGAAATTGTCATAAATTCTCTAAACTGATGCATCTTTTCATTTCCTCAGCAGTTGGATGTGATCCATGCTTATGAGATTCAGAACTATGGTGCTTCGGGGGACAATGACAGTTGTTCCGTAACTTTCAGGTACAGTGAAGCCTTGTAAAAGAGTTTTATAGATTCAACCCAAGTTAAACCCTCAAAGTATTTATACTGATAAATTGTGTCCCTGGACCACAAAACCAGTCTTAAGTAGCATGGGTATATTTGTAGCAATAGCCAACAATACATTGTATGGGTCAAAATTATGGATTTTTCTTTTATGCCAAAAATCATTGGGATATCAAGGTCATGTTCCTTGTTACTTTGTAAATTTTCTACCATCAATTAATCAAAACTTAATTTTTGTTTAGTAACATGCATTGCGTAGAACTTAATTTAGACAACTTTAAAGGCGAGATATTTCGAGTTTTTTTGCACCCTCAGATTACCGATTTTCAAAAAGTTGTATCTCAGCCAAATATTGTCCTAATCTAACAAACCATACATCAATGTAAAGCTTATTTATTCTATAAATCTCAATTTCAAAATGTACCCTTATGACTGGTTTTGTGGTCCAGGGTCATATGTTTCTTGTTTTTAGGTAGCCACTAGTCTTAAATGTTTTTGTTTTTGGCATGATTTGTTCAAAAACATTGCACAAAATTGCAATTTTTAAGAAATTCAAATAATAAATTCCATTTTGTAGCTTCTTAATGTATCGTGACAAATTAAGTGGCACATGAACCGATCATCTGCTTCTTATTACTAGTTATAGCATGAAATAAACATGAATGAACATCAGAAAGTATCTTGTTTCAACCACGGAAAGACAGCATTTTTCAAGTTCAAGGAGCAAGCCGAAGGAGAGCAAGGAGCAAGCTGAAGGAGAGCGAGAGAGAGAGAGAGAGAGAGAGAGAGAGGTGTGACTTGTTCAAAAACATAGCACAAAATTGCAATTTTTAAGAATAATAAATACCATTTTGTGGCTTCTTAATGTATTGTGACGGATCGCTGTAAAGGTCAATTACTTATGCTTTGACATTCATGAGTATACTTGCCAGCAAGAAATTCATATAATCAATAACACAAATAATAAATATTATGATACATTTTTGAGTATAAGATGTAGTTACACTGCCAGTCTGCCGTTTTTGAACAGTAATATTTTTAATGTTTTTAAAAAAGTCTCTTCTGTCAGCAAGCCTGCATTTATTTGATCCAAAGTACAGAAAACAGTAAAATTTTAATGTTTATATTTTTACTTTTTAAAAGAACTGCTTTCTATGATATATTTTAAAATGTAATTTATTCCTGATTTCAAAGCTTAATTTTTAGCATCATTACTAGTCACATGATCCTTCAGAAATTATTCTAATATTCTGATTTGCTGCTCAAAAACATTATTATTGTTATTATGTTATGTATAGAAATCTTTTGTAACATAATACGTGTCTTTATCATCACTTTTGATCAATGCAGTATCCTTTCTAAATAAAAGTATTAATTTCTGTAACACCACTCCAACAAAAAATTATACTGACTCCAAGCCTTTGAATATTGATACTATATTGATTATAATAATAATAAAAAGACTGAGGTAATCATGCTAAAAAAAATCACAGGAATTGACATTTTAAAAAATTACATTTTAAAATATATTCACATAGAAAGCAGTTATTTTAACTGATAGTGTGTATGTTGGTAAACTTGTATTGAAGTGAAAAAAATATTTAATAGCTTACAAGTGTTGTAACTATGCTTCTGTGAGTCTTTGGGGTTAATGGTTGTTTTGAGGAATATTTTTACCATCCTGACCTGTAATGTGCATGTGAGGCTTCCTGGGATTGCTTATTCCATTCTGTGAGATTTTATTACATAATGTTTTTGCATTAAACATGACCCCCTTAAACAGATCTGTTGTTGTCACCTATGAGACGACTGCGTAGAATAGACACCAGACAGCGCTGACATCTGACACCCAAAGAGTTTTTGGTTGTTGTTATTCTTTATGATGTTTTGCACTTTCCCTTGCACCATTGCCAGAGCTATTCCTCTAAAAGTTGTTCTTGTCTGTTATTCCAAGCACATTATATGCATTGCTTGTGCCCCCAAAAAGTGTTAGGACACTGAAGCCACAAAATCTCTCATGCATTATTTTAAAAGTTCTGAGAAAAGTTCTAGCATCTTTTGTTTGCAGTCGTTTTCTTATGTAACATGATAGAATTCAGACATTTTGATGTTTGGCTTAAGTATCCAAGTGAATTTTGGGGTCACTGTATATGCTCAATAAAGAAGCCCTTTAAACTTCACCAGACTGTTTTCTCATTGATAATGAAGGGCTTACTTAGATAACAGATCAGTTTCTATCATTTTATGAATTATAGGCCAATATCCAAAAGCTCAGGATAAATAATTGTATAATATGAAATTTAATCACATCAAAATGCACCCATCATCGAAGGAAATACTAAGCAGGAAGAGCCCATTCAAAGCACACCTTCCTTTTGTTCTCTTAATCACATTTCATGAAAACATAATCATCAGTCATTTCAGACAATACTTATTCATGATGAAAATACATGAAATCTGAAATAATTGACATCAATTTTGGTGCCAGCAGCACAAACCTTGGAAGGCCTGGAAAGGTCAGAGCGGGACACGGATTATGTCGGTGTTAATTAGTGACGTGCCCCAGTGGCTGCACGCTATGTGATCAGGGTGTCAATGAGCTTTCATTAGCACGGCAACAGGAAATACACACTCGCACATACACATACTACAGAGCAGGATTAGAACCGGGCCTGTACAGGATCTTTGTTTGTGGAATTTCTGATGAATTCGATCATGCTTCAATACTTTTACCATATTTAAATGCATTCAGTCCACCAATTTTTTCATTATCATGCATCAGATCCAAAAGAGGTGCTGTTGGTTAACATAGACCATTAGCCCCTGCTGGTATATGCTGTAACTACACCATATGCCAGAAACTAGCATTTATCTCAATTGACGGTTCGAAATGGATATACACCTTATTTGTCAGTGTTGAAGTAAACTTTTACCTCTGAACATGCAAGATTTTTGATTTAGCTGTTATAGGAGCTGCTATCACATTTGCGACTGCGCAAATATACAAAAATATTTGTGTTTGCGCTGAGGGGAGCCTCAAAGGTTTCTATGTGTTTTTGCAACATTGAGTAATGTATCACAGACATATATCATGAATCCTTTTATAAATACAGTGTATAGAGAGTGTAAATGAGAGATTCACTGTGCAGTGTAGAGAGCTTCGTTGATTATAATGAAACTTTGTGATATCGCGATGAAGATGAGTGACAGCTTTTAATGATTTTATAAGGGAGTTTGTAAAGGAGATACTGATTTAATACAACAGTTAAACAAGAAGTTAATATTAAGTGACTTACATTGTCTAACTATAACACTATTGCCTGATTTTGCTCTATTTCATCATCAAAAATAGTTTGAAACAATTCACAGCTGAGCCGCTGCGCATCTCCATTTAAACACAGCAATGTTCGCTTATGAATAGACATGCACTTTTAAACGAATCTAGTGAGTCAGTGACTCAATTTCACATTTAGAAAGACAGTCACTTGCTTTATTCCTGAACAAATCAGCCGTTCGAACGAATCAAATGAATGAATGATTCAGTAATTAAATCAGTGACTTGCCGCCACCTAGTTTCAGTTTTATAGTATCTTTTCAGTTCTTTAAATCATTTAATATTTCTATGTTCAAAATGTTATATTTAAAAGCATTAATCTCAACATCAATTTATGAAATGCACTCATGCTGCCTCTGAGCCTCAAACATATGAAAATACACCTACAAGCCACTTTTGTGTTTTTCTGTGCCACCTCTGTAGTACAAATTAATTTTGTTAATACTGATTTCATTTGATTTCTAACTTATTCTTTTTCTACTTGTTCTTATTCTGTTGAATAAATTAAACATTTTTAAAAGCTTATAAATATATTTTAAAAATTGACATAAAAGATGACATATTTTTAATAAAGTTAGAAAAATGCAATTACAAAGGTAAATCACTTTGAGTCAAATATCACCTCGTAATGGGGAGGCTAATTTTTAATTAGAAGGTGCTCCTAAAATTTTGACTGTGCTCCTAAATTTTTCAAAAGAAAAGTAAGCATAGAGCCCTGTAAAGTCTTTATTTTTTGTTTTCTTTGTGCACAAAAAGTATCCTCATAGCTTCATAAAATTAAGGTTGAACCACTAATATCACACAGATTATTTTAACAATGTCCTTACTACCTTTCTAGGCCTTGAACATGTCAGTTGCATTGCTGTCTAAGCAGGGTCAGAAAGCTCTTGGATTTCATTAAAAATATCTTAATTTGTGTTCTGAAGATGAACAAAAATCTTACAGATTTGGAACGACATGAGGGTGAGTAATTAATGACAGAATTTTTGATTTTTGGGTGAACTATACCTTTAAGACTATATGACATATTGAACTGACTTTTGTCCCTCACATCCTCATTTTTATTTGCATCTAAGTAAATAAAGTGCTTTGTCTAGAAACCCTTTTTATAGACTCCAGAAGTGTTCCTCAAGTTTAACCTTAAAGAAAATGACATGGATGGAGATACCAGAGAATTTCAGACTGCGACAGGGAAGCAAAATAGAAGCTTTGTAATTGGACTCATTTAAATAATGCATTCAATGCGCAAATTTGCATTTGCACAATATGAGTAATTACTGAGGAACCTAGGTGAGCAGATCATAATTTCAGCCTTTCCTGCTGAATGACATGCTCTCACCTCGAGGTGAAACACTCATCGAGACGCAGACTCGTGTAAGCACTTGCTTCGTACGGAGCTTTTCTTTATCTTGTTAGATCAATAATTATGCCCTAGCAGACGCTCGCACATTCATGGCTGAATTCTCAAGGTCTCGAGGTCTCAGTTGCACAGTAAAAGCCCATATGCTTGGAAAGCGTCTAATGAGGGTCTTTCAGTCATATTTTTCAATGTTCCACACGATACGACGGTTGACTGCAATTTGAAAACCAATTACGCTTCCGAGAGCCAGAATATGTATTTGTGCAGAGACGGATTGCTGAACTGAAAGTCAAAAATCACTATTTGATATATTTAAATATGGTTCAATAAATCTTTGATTTAATAAATCAGAGATTGATTTACTTTGTTTCTCACTTGGGGATTTGAGAACTGGGCGTCACAAGCTATAAAAAAATTGGTTGAATGAATGTTGCTTTTCAGCTTTCTGTTTTCAAATTAGTTTTTCATTCCCTCTGTGTATGTGTGTGAGTGCTGAGTGTGTGTCTAGGTGCAGTTTTTCCTCTCTGCTGAATGGTGATGGCTGTGCTACTTGTGATGGATGCGTTTCTATCAAACCAAGAGTCTTATTTTCTCATCAGTCCTTACGGAGTTGAAACCGCAGGTCTTTATATTATGCTGAGAGAGCGGGTCAAGGCCGTCCGCTCAAACCGTAGAGGTATATTACTGCACTGTTGTTTTTCTGCACTAGCTGTTGTAAATCACTTTTTTGATCACTGATATTTGTGTTTTTCTATTCCGTTGGGTGACTGATCTTCAAGTCACCTTTATTTATATAGAGCTTTGAACAATAGAGATTGTTTCAAAGCAGCCTAACAGGGAAGTGACAGAATCAGTGATGTAAACTTGATATAAACAGCTTTTAAAGACATTCTGCTTTACTTAGTTTAGTGTTGATTCAGATTAATTTAATAACTGTGTAATGTATATATCAATTATAAAACAAGTTCTATTCAGTGATAAGCAGCTCAGCTGAAGTGTTATTATTTCGGGCCCTATGACTTCTGTGATGCAGTAAACGTGGACAGAATCGCAGAATCCAGTCGTAAAAATGGAAAATACTCTATAACACAGAATATCACGGAATTTGCCAATTTTGGGTTGAATAAATCAAAAGTAGGTAAGTACACTGAATTCTAAATGCTATATGGAATAGTCTCTATGAATATTAAGCCGCAAAAATACTATTTAAAGGAGAACTCCACTTCCAGAACAACAATTTACAAATAATTTACTCACCCTCTTGTCATTCAAGATGTTCATGTCTTTCTTTCTTCAGTTGTAAAGAAATTATGTTTTTTGAGGAAAACATTTCAGCATTTTTCTCCATATAATGGACTGATATGGTGCCCCGATTTTGAACTTCCAAAATGCAGTTTAAATGCGGCTTCAAACGATCCCAAATGCGGTTATAAATGATCCCAGCAAAGGAAGAAGGGTTTTATCTAGCGAAATGATCGGTTATTTTCATTTAAAAAAATACAAATTTAATCTGGTTCAAGACAGTTAGGGTATGTCTAAAAACTCCAATCGTATTTTCTCCCTCATTTCAAAATCATCCTACATCGCTGCAGAAGTTCTGACCCAGTCTTTGCAAAGTGAACATGCAAAGAAGATCAAACACCCATAACAAAAAGGTAAAACAGCGATATAGGACGATTTCGAAGTTGAGGGAGAACATGAGATGGGAGTTTTTCGACATACCCTAACTGTCATGAACCGGAACAAAAACAGTCCAGGCAGAGTAAGACAAGCATTTGGCATTAAAAAGTATATAAATTGTATTATCTTTATTAAAATAACCAATCGTTTCGCTAGATAAGACCCTTCTTTCTCTTCAGGGATCGTTTACAACCGCTGCATTTTGGAAGTTCAAAATCAAAATTCAATTTGTACGAAAAAGGGATAATGCAAATAATGGGAGACGCATCAAAAAACTCTTGTGACTATTGCCAACAAATCGATATTGCTGAATATTAAGTGTCTTTTAAACCCAAAGCCAAAAGGCAAAGAGAAACCCAAACTCCATTAGGTGTCAGAAATGGAGAAAAAGCCTTGGGAGAAACCAATTTTCCTTTGGCCAAATCACTAGCAAGCTAAACTAGAACTCTACCTTCATTAGTAAAGCTGTCTAAACTGCCAGTTCATGATTTTGTTGATTACACCCTAGGCTGGATAATGACTGGGCCTGTGGAGCCAATGTCCTGCTCTGCCAAAGAATTCATCGAATGACAGTGATCGACCAGGGGTTCAGCTTTATGTGAGGATGTTTTTGATTACATCTGGAGTCTCTAGTTTTAAAATATTACTTGTGAGGCGGATGTAGAAAACAGGCCGGCTGTCTTCTGGCTGTGATTATGGTGGTTGGGGAGAGGTCTCCATTACTACCATTAATCTGGCTGACACTGATATAACAATACAAGAGTCAGAGGAACGTCTGGCCGGCAGCAACACCGCTGAGATACGGCCATTAATTCACACAACTGCAGACCGCTGTCTGTAATCTTTCCACGTTCCTCTCTGTCTGTGTGTGGTGAAAGCAAATCAAAGATGTTCACGTCTCGGGTTTCATGGTTTATTTTAAATTAAACATACATCATCGCAGACGTATAGACAATTATTTTTGGACGCTCGGGCTCAGAGACTTACGCTGTTCTCTAAACAACCCGAGGCAAAGTTTCTGAAAGTTATTATCTCTGGCAAATAAATAATGAATTGCGATTCTGCTGGGATAAAAAAGCTTTCCATTACGGATTGGAGATGAATTAGTCTCTAAGTTGGGTGGATAGTTTGTTAGTTCACCTGAAAATGTTCACGTCGCTCTAAACTTGACTGTTTCTTCCATGAAACACAAAAGAAATTTAGCAACAGGATTTTTTTCATCATTTTTTTTTTCTGAAATTATGTTTTAAATATGACAATTTATTTTTTAATTAAAAAATGAATTAGTTTATTTTATTAACATTTTAAAACATGAATTAAACAGTCTATTAATTGGTCTGTTTAAAACAACATTTATTTTAATTTTTGTGTTTGATTTATTGAAATTGAATACATGCTTTTTTAGCAATAAATCAACTACGTTAGTATGTTTTTCTGCTTTAATGTTTTTTGTACATGCCATTTTTGCATTAATCTAGATCTGAATGGTTGTTTATTTGATTTATTTTGAATCTGTGTGTTTTTTTTTTTTTTTTAAACTGAATCAGGTATGTTCAGTGCAGTGAATAAAAAAATACTTTGTCCTCATAGTTTATCTGCTTTTCATTAAGTTTCACTGTTTTTTCCCCTTTCAGAAGTTTGAGTCTCAAGGTCTCCAGGTACTGATCTAGGAACAGGAGCAGCAAAGCAGATCACCTTGTGTGAGCCAAAATAAGTGGATTACTTTTTTAAAAATCCCAAGCGGCTGACCTAATCAGTTTTTCCCCCTTTGAAGCATATGTTCAAAAATTAAATATTAATCCAGTATGGCTTAAACATGTTTTTAGGTCGTCTGCAGCACATTTGATCTGATATGTTGCCAAAAACCTGCATGCATCCGTATCAACTCATGTACATGAGCTAAAACACGCAGCTTTATGCATGAGTAATTCAACTTGAGAAAGAGGAAAGAGTTTACTTCACACAGATATTAAATTATATAACGCACTGATGCAGAATAGCGGTGATTTGCACCCACTGATCACATAATCCATCTATAACAGCCATTCGTGGACATCCAAAAATACTCATGCTTTCAGCTATTTTAGAAAGCAATCAATAATGGCTGATTGCATGCTTGTAGTCTACTGTTTAAGCCTGGATCGTTAGATCTTGTCCTCTAGCTATTCAAGAGATTGTTAATTTCTTTCTCTCCTCCATTGTGACCCTCAGTCTTTTTCTGTCTTGCAGTGAATTATCCGCTTTTGACCAGAGTCAAAGTTCCTTTTTCCTCTTCGCTGTCTGAGGGTGATAAGCAGAACGGAAGCAGTGGATAGGGTCAGGATTTGATAGGTAGGATTTGGAGAGCTGAAGATAATGACAAGAAAGAGTGGCCTGAACTGAAAGAAAAATGGTCTAGAAACTATTTTACTTGAAAATTTCTAGTAAATTTCACAAACGGTTACAAAGAAACAAGCAACACATTGAATTAAATATGAAAAATTCAAGTAGAAAAAGCTAAATAGCATGGTCCTGTAAAATATATTCTGTTAATCTTTGTATAATCATTTTATTTATTTGTTTGTTTATTTATTTATTTTTACAGTGTACACACATTTCCGTGTTTGAAAAACATGCTTTACCCTTGTCTTAAATCCCAAAAGGTAAAATTAAATTTTTATTATTATTATTACTTTTAATAATAAATTTAATATTATTATTATTTTAGAAAACACAAGGTACATTGTTACATTTTATCAAAAAGATTTAACATTATTGGTACTATTAAATGTATCACGTCAATGTGGATTATTTAAAAAATAATAATAATATAGAAAATTTGAATTTTACATTTGAAGAAATTTGAAAGGTCTGGAGTTGGATTCTCAAAACCTTTTTTCTAAGAACATTATTATTATTATTATTATTATTATTATTATTATTATTATTATTATTATTATTATTATTATTTATTTATTTATTCATTCATTTTAATTAAGACGAAGAACGAGTTTAAATTTATACTACATATAATGCTCATTATTACCATAATATTTTACTTCTGTAGTCTGACATACTTGTATTTTAGAAAATACAAGATACATTGCTTGTTACATTAAAAAAATATATATCAAAAAGATTTAGCTTTTATTGGTACTGTTAAAAGTATCACGTGAAGATATATATGGGTGATTCTAAAAGTGGAGATACATTTGGCATTTCAGAAAGTTAAGAAAAAAATGTTCACTAACATTTTTCAGTATCTTATTATTGCTTGCCTTCTTTTTTTTTTTTTCTTTTTTTTTACTTTTAATAAAAAACAGATGTCTTTATGGTATTTTTTGTCAACTCTTTTTAGGACAAATTAGCCAATGTGTAGAAACAACAATAAATCATAACAGGAAAAATACTTCTTGTTTCATTAGACAAACAGTCCTTACATTCCAACACTTGAAATTGAGACAATATTTCACCTATGCATACCTTAAAAATGAAATAAATACCTATGTTTTCACAGAACCATCCACTTGGAGCAAATATTTTTCATCTAAAATGTATTATATACAATATCCAGTAAAAAAAAAAATGTTGAAGTATTATAAGGGTGCAAAAATAAATCAATAATGTTTGAGATTTTAAACAACAATTTTATTGTTTTTTTTTTTGTGAAAATAATCGATAAACAGAGTTGACATTTTAAGTAACAGAACTGTAAAGTATGTGCAGAATTTGACCGCATTGTCAGCATTGTTACTCTACCTTAGTAACAGAATTTGACAGTAACAGAATTGACAATTTTATGTATTTTTTGCCAAAAACTCCACTTGCTAGCATAAATGCTAAGAGCACATAACACTAGTGAAATCATGATTAAAAGACCTTTAAATAACACAAAGTGTGATCAATGAAAAATTCAATTTTCCTTTTGATATTGTGGTAACAGCTTTGACACTTTATAAAATAACTCTTTTTAGATTAAAACATTTTCTCAGAGAGAGCACACAGACTTTTCAGTGCTTTGGATATTATCAGTGAGGGAAAGTGACATCATTTCCTGTATCTTGCATAGTTGTGGGTTATAATTCCACTAATTTAAAGGCAAAGTTTGGTACAACAGAGCTGATGCAAGATTTATAGACACACATATTTTTATAAGAAAAAAAGTTATTTAAAAAACAATAATGTTGTAAAATTAGGTAAATGACTCTCTAGGGCTTGTATAAATAATGAATGAAATATTGCCAAAACAAAAGTACAATAAAATATTTAGATTAGGGGGGAAGGGGGAAGTTAATTATATTAATTAAACAGATTTAAATATTTGATTTTCAATTCAAGTGCTGCGTTTGTTTATATAATATACATGTATATTTATATATTTGTTTATCCAAGAGAGAGAGAGATAAATTATTTATGAACTTTTTTATTACACTTCCTTACAAACTTATAATTTATCCCAATATTTTTTATCTTAAGGTTTTTGTGAATTCATAATCCAACCCTGATTGCTCATTGGGAATGCAAGCGTTCAACACCCTTTCAAATAACTGGTAATATCTGTGCACATAAGAGATATTGCTCTCATTGGGAGTTTCTCATTTCAGTAAATATGTGCTCTCCGGCCTCATTAAACTGGGACACGCTCTTGCGGGATGGGAGTTTGTTTGAGTGGGCGTAATATAGAAGCCCGGCATGAACAGAATGGAGGGAGGTGAGGGGGGCACACAGGGCATAAAAGTAGCTCATTTTTATGTGTGCCTTCCTCTTTGTACCCACAGCAATACGACCCTGCAGGGAAATAACATGTGCGCATGAACACATACCGAGAGTGGGGAGACTACGGTCATATCTCTTTCTAACTGTGGTGCCAACTCTTGATGGCCTGGACAAAACGAAAAACGCCACACTAGTGCACTCAACTCTAACTCCTGGTGTATCCCAGCATGCTGGTGGTGCATTCCCCAATGAGTGACATCATTAATTATGTGCCTCTGACTTTAGAAATGCCAGCTGAGGAGGGAGGCATACATTTCAATCAGCAGACTGTTCAAAAAAATTGTCTTTCAAGCCGGGCTGACAGCACGCGTTCCAATCACGAGCTCACCCAGGTCTGAAATTGCGGATAGTTCACCAGCTGTGAGGCGCCGGGTGAGTCTTAATGTGTTCGGTCTGTAAGCTCACTAAAAGATAAATTAGCTCAATGACATGATATATGACAAGGATCTGTAATAATTTACAGCATTTAAATGATAAAGCTCGGGGACGTATTGAAAAATGCTACGAATGGAATAGCAAAGTAATCTTTTAGGAATAGGGGTTTTGACCTGAGGTTGGTGTTGCATGAGGTTATTGACCACCTAATGAGTTTCCACATATTAAAAGCCACAAGAGGCTGTGCTTTGCAATGATTTACCACAGTTAAGGGGGTTTTAGGCATGATGTGAATCAGCCCGCTATTTACAAACCAGCAATATGATCTCATTAATAATTGTAAATATTCATGCAATTGTGCACATAAATGTACATCATTAATGCACTTACAGTCTCTAAAACGTAGGCATGTTTACAAATAATTTTAGGATCATGTGAAGTTGAGTTCATGGATTGAATAGATTTATTTTTATGTGGTTAATCAATGACATTAGCTAAATGTGTTGATATTTGTTAATGCATTGACCTAATTTGACATTACAATGGTTTCATTATGTTCTGTATAATGTCTGATGCTGGAATCAACTCTGTTTAACGTATTTTAAATATTTTAAAAAATTTACACTACTGAAATCATTCCTTTAATTTAAATTAAATTAAATTGGTCAACAACGACAGCAAAGACAAAAACCTATTAAATGCTACTTTTAAAAATTAAAAATGAATTAAATCTATTAAATGCAGTTCTTTTGAACTTTCTATTCATCAAGGAAACCTTAAAGGTTCAATTTCCATAAAAATAGTAAGCAGCACAACTATTTTTAACATTAATGATCATAAAAATGTTTCTTGAGCAGCAAATCAGCATATTAGAATGATACTGAAGATTGGAGTAATGATAATGAAAATTCAGCTTTGTCATCACAGGAATAAATTACATTTTACAATATATTCACATAGAAAACAGCTGTTTTAAATTGTAATAGTTTTTCACAATATTATTGTTTTTCTATTATTTTTGAAGAGCATAAATAATAATAACTTCAGTGTAAAAAATCAGCAAACCTAAACTCTTTAACTAGTGTATATATTGCAATATTGTGATTAACATTATTGGATATACCAGTCAAAAGTTTTTGAACAGTAAGATTTTTAATGTTTTTTAAAGAAGTCTTTTCTGCTCACCAAGCCTGCACTTATGTTTTCTATTGGAATACATTTTTTCAGAAATCATTCTAATATACTGATTTGCTGATCGGATAAATGCTGCTTCTTCTGAGCTTTCTATTCATCAAAGAAACCTGAAAAAATTCTACTCAGCTGTTTTCGACATAATAATAATAATAAATGTTATTTTGAGCAGCAAATCAGAATATGAGAATGATTTCTGAGGGATCATGACTGGCGTAATGATGCTAAAAATTCACCTTTGAAATCACTGGAATAAATTACATTTTAAAATATATTCAAATAGAAAACAGTTATTTTAAATAGTAAAAATATTTCAAAAATGTACTGTTTTTGCTGTGTTTTGGTTTAAATAAATGCAGGCTTGGTGAGCAGAAGAGACTTCTTTAAAAAACATTACAAATCTTACTGTTTCAAAAACTTTTGACTGGTAGTGTGCAGTTATTATCTCTAAAGCTGTGCGTATGTAAATACTTTTACATTTTAGATGCTGTAAATACAACCACCTTGTACTTTTCAGAGCATATTCAAATGCACAAAAAGTGTAGAAGTTGCACATAAATATCTATATTTTTTTACATTTTAGGATGGTTGACAGAGCTGTTTAGTGGTAGTTTTTAAACCTGGAAAAAATTAGCATTTTTGATCCATGGGTTCCCTCTAGAGTTTCCAATGGGTCTTTGAAATAGTGTTTTTGATTTATGAATAACATATGGCCTGTTAAAAATGACTTGAAGTGGCATTTTGTTGTAGAACATAAATTATACACAGTCAAACCTTAGTCATGAATTTTGAAGTCAGCGTCTTTAAATTTTAAGGTGCCGTATGGACTGTAACAAGCATGTGCGTTTACATGCCTGATGAGCCAGACAATCGTTGTGGTTCTTACGCAGCAGTATGTATAGGGAACATATGACTATACACTTAAGCGAAATCATTATGCAGAGTATAAAATGAATTAAATATACTGTAAAGCCCTTGGGATTTCTTCATCTTCTCTGTGCAATGATCCTAATAATAGGTTCTTCATGGAGTGTAATTCCAATCTCGCAAAGTTACCGGATTTATTTTGGATCCCCGTCCCGATAAATCTGAAGGAATTCTTCTCTGTGTTTGTTTATGTGTTCATTCAGTCGAATAAAGCCATTTGCATTATAAATGAATAAGCCACTGATGGTTCTGAAGGACCAGTGGTTTTCTTCCATGCGTGAATTGTGAGCAGTAATCACTCTTGCAGTGGGCTTGCTTAGATTTCGTACATGTATTTAATTATTGAACAGTTTCCAATAGAGTTTAATATTTCTGTGCGGTGGTTGGAGCATTCATAACTCACGGATGCTCTCAGGTCCCGTATATTTCTCCCCTGGCTGATGTAGGCTTCAAGCTATCTTCAGGCATGGAATAAAAACCTGACGTGAGAAGCTTAAATAAAAAGGATACCTTTGTACGAGGGTTCCTGCGGCTTTCTATTCTTACTCTGGTTTTCATTGCATAAGCCAAAACCCTGTTAAAATCAGGCTGCAAAATTTCTCATTTTTGCCAATCAAAGAATTGCTGTTGGATAAATTTCATTGTCCTTCATTAATTCACGGCATGACTTTTTGCAGGCTTTTGCAGAAATGTTAATATTTACAGAGAGCGCTCTGCTGGCGAAATGAAATTTGAACGGTTGACATTTGCCGAGAGACGCTTTACCGAGACATTAGCGGTGTAAAACTCTAGATCAGGCCGCCAATAGACCCGAAACCTGCCCGATTCAACTTCAAGATCTGTCTGATCTATATTGGCCTCGTTTCTGGTGATTATAAGTTCTCATCTGTGCGCCGTCCCATAGGGAATTCGCTTTACAAAGGGAAAGGATCAAGAGTCACACTCCAGCAGTTCCATTTGCAACACTATTCTGATCTGAGACTTTCTATCTTGTAGTTATCATTAGTACATGACTGCCAGGGGAGCAAGACGTATAAGGAGGGGATTGTCATTCCGCTGGTGTCCTTCCACAGGGCGGCTGTTTCACATCTTGTCTTGGGGTTTGATTATATTGCAAAGGACATAAGATTTTCGATTTTGTTATAATTGAATTTTTTCTTATTTAATTTAATTATTTTTATTTTTTTATCTTATCTTATTTTTAAGTGAATTTGGAATAGCATAATTTAAATGCTAAAAGTATAATTAAATTTGAAAAAAATATTTCTTAAGCAAGTGTAGTGTGGAGGTAGAATTGTCTATTTTATATTATTTATTTTACTTTTATTATTTCATTTGATTTATTTTTTAATTTGATTTTTGAGAAAATCTGAAACTGCATGATTTAAAGCATAATTAAATTTGCAAAATATTTCTTAAGCAAGTTTGGTGCAGAGGAGGTGGAATTGTACTGCAAAGGACATAAGATTTTCATTTTCATTTCAATGTATTTTTTATTTTTTTAAATTATTTATTTCATTGTTTTTTTTTATTATTAATTTAATTTGATTTACTATATTTTATCTTATTTTTGCTGATTTTTGAGCAAATTTGGAATAGCATTATTTAAACGCTAAAAGCATAATTATATTTGCAAAAATATTTCTTAAGTACGTTTGGTGCGGAGGAGGTGGAATTGTACTGCAAAGGACATTAGATGTTCTATTTCATTTCATTTTATTTATTTATTATTATTATTTTTATTATTTAATTTGATTTATTTTTTATCTTTTTTATCTTATTTTTATCTTATTTTTACTGATTTTTGAGCAAAGTTTATTTTATTTTAATTTATTTTATATTATTTTTATTGTTTTATTTAATTTTTTATTATTTAATTTGATTTCTTTTTTATCTTATTTTTTAGCTTATTTTTTACTGATTTTTGAGAAAATTTGGAATAGCATCATTTAAATGCTAAAATTTGCAAGAATATTTCTTAAGCAAGTTTGGTGCGGAGGAGGCAGAATTATGCTGCAAAGGACATTAGAATTTATATTTTATTTAAAATTTATTTTTCATTATTTTTATTGTTTTGTTAAATGTTTTCATTTAATCTGATTTTATTATTTTTTTTATCTTGTTTTTTCTGATTTTTGAGCAAATTTGGAATAGCGTTATTTAAATGCTAAAAGCATACTTAAATTTGCAAAAATATTTCTTGAGCAGGTTTGGTACGGAGGAGGTAGACTTATATTGCAAAAGACATTAAATTTATTTTAAAAAAATATATAGCATTTTTATTTGATTTGACTTATTATTTTTCATCTTATTTTTGCTAACTTTTGAGCAAATTTGGAATAGCATAATTTATATGCTGTAAGCATAATTAAATTTACAAAAATATTTCTTAAACCAAGTTTGGTGCAGACGAGGCAGAATTATACCACAAAGGACATTCGATTTTTAATCTGGTTTTTTATTTATTTTTATTCTTATTCTTGTAGATTTTTTTATTAATTTAAATGATAAAAGCCTAATTAAATTTGCAAAAAAAAAAAAATAAATAATTAAGAAAGTTTGGTGCAGAGGAGGTAGATTTATACTGCAAAGGATATTAGATTTTATTTTATTTTTATTTTTTTATTATTATTACTTTTATTGTTTTATTTTATTTGTATTATTTAATTAGATTAATTTTTGAGCAATATTGGAATAGAATAACTGAAATGCTAAAAACATAATTCTATTAGCAAAAATATTTTTTTAAGCAACTTTGGTCCATAGGATGTAGAATTTTATGAACAAAAAAACTTCCAATTAGTTTGTATTGTAACTGCTTTTTTTGCAACTCAAAAGTGTCTGTATACTGACAAAATTATATATAAAATAATATAAAAATAATATATATCTAAAGTTATTTCCTTGACTTATTTTCCATTTCACATGATGTCCTTTTTCTTGTTAAATGTCAAAATTTATGCTTTTGCTTATTTTGCAAATTAGTTGAATTCTAAATTGAAATATTTCAGTATAATTTCATAAATAATCATTCATTTTCTTCAAACTGTTTTTTAAAAGCACTATCTTCCCTTGCAAGTAACGGGATCTCGCTGCACAGTGGATGATTGTGATGGGACATCCAGAACATTTCATCTGTGATTGAGCTTTATATGAGATATACAGTCTCATGTGGACAAAATCCTGCCACTGATGGTGAGTCTCATCATCAATTAGTATTCCTCTCCTCTGACAACACACTTCATCAAGTGGTCTTCTTTCTCATCAGACTCGAGGAGTCAGCGCCGTGGGCAGCATCTTCATAAATCTCACTTGCTGTTATTTTCTCTAGCTGCATACATTTTTGCACTAAAATTACATTCCTAGTCGTGGGAGGATGAATCTCTGGGATCTCTTCGAAACCAGAGCAGCGTGTCTCTCAAACAAAACATCACAAGTTAAACCACAATTAATGAAAGCAGCCTTTTTTTATTTGAGATCTTCACTCCATTGTCATTTTAAATGAGGGCTTGAATTTATAATTCCCCTAACTTGATATTGAGAGCACTCAAAAATAGAATTGCTGCTTGTTTGCTGAATTAAACTGCGCCTATGTAGCACAATTCGCGTATTGTTGTTACAACTTAATTAAATTGCATGAAAATAATTTAAAGTGTGCATTGAGACTTCATGAATAATTTTCATTCATTCAATTCCCAGCATGCTCTCTGTGAGGGACTGGATGGAATGAGTATGCAAATGTAATTCTATGTGTTTTAAAGCAGATTTAAAAGGTTAAAAAGGTTGAGAGTTCAATGTTCTGTACGAATGTGGATTTAGATGAATTTCTGCTGTTAGGTTTTGGGTTTGCCACTGAGGTTAAGAGTGGAGCTTTCGTTTGGAACAGGCTAATGTAAGTGAATATTATATAAGATTATACAACAGTTATATCTTCCTTCCACTTCATGGCTTGTTGAATGTCAAAAGAATATTGCTTTTGGAAGTTTAACATGTCATTTTATTACACTTACTCAATTCAGTTAAGTTTCCACTACACAAGGTGTTCGGACAGTTTAATTTAATGTTAAATAAACCCACTTTCAGCATGTAGAACCACTGACCACACTTGAATTAAGGATTTGATGTGTTATATTCTAGGTTGTCAACAACGCATCCTTCATTTCTTCACACTGTGTGTTATTTGGAAATGCCAGTTTGTGATGCTGGGGTTGACAGAGTTCATTTGTGATTAAGCGTTGCTTGTTTAAAAGAAACGGAAAACACAAAAACAACTTCGCTTAATTGTAGATCTTTTAAAAAGTTTCATCCTAACTAGAAACTCGAAGCAGTTCAGAGGGATGAATAGACACGGCACACATTAACCTGCCTAACCCACTGGCTTTACTGTGATATATGAGCCTGCAGAATCACTTTCATGTGATATTAATTACACACCTAGTGGACCTTAATTTTCATGTGGAGAACCCAAATTGTAAGACGGCTGAATACATCAAGCTGGACTGATTAGCATACGCAGTTATCTGTGAGATTTATTTGCTCTCATGCTTTGAGACAAAAAGGAAACAATTAAAAAAAACAGGTCTGGGAAGGAAAAACAGCAGTTTGTGTTGCCATTTCATTCATTTGGGAATACAGTGTTCTTCTTGACAGTAATTCAATATATAAAAAATACATTTTAAAGTCAGTTCAGTCTTGAGTTGGTCTGCCTACAGACGCAGACCAATACTGATGGCCACCAGATTGAAGTATGTCACCTCCCAGACATTCCAAGACCCGATAAATGTCTATTCAACATGTTCAGTTGAAGTTTGTTGGGTCGTATTTGAGAAAAGTGCCGACTGACGCTGACAGGGTAATGTGCTGACCTGTCAAAACATGACGAACATGCTGTTTGTCTGCATCAGTCAGTGCACTCTGAACTGGCCTTTTATAATTGAAATGATGGATGGATGGATGGATGGATGGATGGAACGACTAATGGAAACAACTGAAAACGATAGAATGATGAATGGATGGAATGATGAATGGATGAATGGAATGATAACGGATAGAATGGATGGAATGATTGTATAACTGGAAATGATTGACAGAACTATGAATGGAATAATGGAGGAAAGGATGGAGTGAATGGAACAATGGATATGGATGGTAAATAGAAGGATGAATTGATGTATGTATGGATGGATGTAATGGACTGGAAATGATGGATGGATTAATGGAACTGAACGGAATGATGGAAGGAAGGATGCATGGATAAATGGAACAATGAATGGATCGATGGAACGATTGGTGGATGTATGGATAGATGGAACGAATGATGGATAACTCGAAATGATGGATGATTGATGGATGAATGATAAATGGAATGATGAATGGATGAATGGAACTATGGATGGAATTATGGAAGGAAGAGTGTAACGATTCTGGAAATGACAGAATGATTGGATGGATGAATAGAACAAAATAAGGATGAATGGATGGATAAATGAAACATGAATGGATAACTGGAAATGATTGATGGATGGATGGATAAATGGAATGATGGATGGATGGATGGAACAATGGATTGAATGATGGAAGGATGGATAGATGGATGGAATGATTGATGATAGCTGGAAATGTAAGAATGACTAATGGATGGATGGATAAATAGAATGATGGATGGATGATGAAAGGAAGCGTGGGTGGATGTATGGATGGAATGATTGGATAACTGGAAATGATAAAATGATGGATGGATGGATGGATGGATGGATGAATGGAACTATCTATGGATTATGGAATTATGGATGGACCGAATGATAGATAACTAGAAACGATGGATGGATGGAATGATGTAAGGATGAATGGATAGATGGATAAATGAAACATGGATGGATACATGGAACAATGAGAGGATGACAGGAAATGATGGATGAATGATTGATGGATGGATCAATGAAAGAAAGGATAAATGGAACAATGGTAATAAATGGAACCATGGATGGAATTATGAAAGAAAGGATGGATGAATGAATGAATAAATGGAAAGATGGATGGATGGAATGATTGTTGGATAACTGGAAATGTTAAAATGACTAATGGATGGATGGATGAATGGAACTATGAATGGAATGATGGAGGGAAGAATAGAATGCTTGATGGATAACTGGAAACAATGGAATGATTTAAGGATGGGTGGATGGATGAATGGAACAGTGGTTGGAATGATATAAGGATGGATGGATAAATAGAACGATGGATGATAACTGGATAGATAGATAGATAGATAGATAGATAGATAGATAGATAGATAGATAGATAGATGGATAGATGGATAGATAGATGTTGACCTTGTGCATCGATTGTGGAGATACTAAATAAAAGTGCATGTAAAGCCGCTTGTTTGTTCCACCTAGTAAAGGATGATAAAGAGATTTAGTGGGTTTTTGTAGGGCCCTGTGGGGCATTCTGGAGAGATCCTGTTGTTCTGAATCAAACCAGACTATGAGTTGGATTATTGTTCTAACGCAGGCACCAGCTGTGAAACAATTGCCGCCCCATGCAACAATCCCAGGAGTCTCTCATCCCCTCTGATACAGTGTCTTTATATTGCATCCTTGTTTTTTTTTTTTTATTTGTGCTTATATCATCTTATGCATGCATGCCTTCCCTTTTTGTGTTTTCGCCTGTCTTCCTAGGTCTCAAACACATAACCGGTGACGAGTGAGTCTGGTTTAAAGGCGGGAGGTAATTGTCATATGCGATTGGGGAGAGACAGAGAGATGATTACAACAGATGCAACAGTGCCGAAGGGCTTTCAGGTTCCCGTCCCTGATCTCTCATCCTCATTAACGCTGTAAGTCACTCCATCTCGACACCATCAGACTGCCACCAGTGTACTGACATGACTCTCACTTTACAAAACCCTCAGGAGTTTCACTCCTTGTGCTAAATGTAGGGCAGAGTATTGGAGAAGTGAGACATTCGCAACTTTGCACTTCTAATTACATCTTCAGTAAACTAGTTCTTGCTTAGTTTCTGACAGCTGAGTCGACGCCAGGGTCATGCACCAAGGGCGTGCATTAGGGGGCTAGTGACATACTGTGCCCACCCAAAATGACTTGCCAAGTATGAGGAGAAAATGAATAGGAGAAAAAAATCCTCAGGAGATTTTGCTAGAATTAGCTCACTAGACTGTTTAATGAAGCTGCCTGTAACTGCTGGTCTAGGATCAGTTTCTCCAAGCAAAATCCAAACTTTAGCATTTGTGGAAAGGGACAAGGTGATTCTAGATATAGATTTATATAGATATGTGTGTGTGTGTGTGTGTATATATATATATATATATATATATATATATGTATATATAATTCTTGTAATAAATGGATTATGATAGTGTTTGATAATCTTATGGTATATATATCTTTTGCCTTTCATTTATAATGTAGCATTGATTATATACTATTCCAATCTTTAGTGCTTCTGATTCAAGTTTGTTTTCCCCATCATATGAGAGACCATATATCATTTTTTTTCTCTGCTTTGAATAATTGATGTAACATGCTATGGATTCGTCCACCGACGTGAACAGCTCATTAGGGATGAATTTGCATTGGGTTATGCTTTTTTATACAGCAAAAAAGTCCATTCAGCACAAATACTGCATGTGGTTCACACTTAAAAAAATATTAATAAGGCAAAACTAGAGCAGAGCCCTTCCAAAACATACTGCCTAGCAAATAGTATATTTAGCTTAAATCTGTATCTAGATCAAGAGGAAAAAAATGCTTCACTCACTCTGCCTGTTCAAAAAGCAGCCAAGTTTTATTTGTATGACTCACTTTGATTCCCCGTTGACAGACGTCAATCAGGAAAGACCATGTGTACTCAGACAAATTGGCAACACATTGAACTGATACTGGCCAATATTTGTTAAGGATTTATGTTAGAATATTTATTTATTCGCTTGAATTTTTGAGGATTTTATTATGAATCCCAGCCTAACTGTCAGCACTGAACACAGCAGGATATATTAAAAATTCTCTGTAAACTTATTTATGAATGCAATGTGTTGCAAAGTAGGCTTTTATGAAGCAACCAATCCATAGCATCTTACACCATCAACGTCTTTATATTTTATGCAGCGTTGTTTTTCAAGTAAATTAATCTTGTTTCAAAGAGTTTTGAATACTTTTACTGAAAAACTATTTTTAAAATATGACTAATTAAAGCTTATTATTAAGCGCTTTTGGCAGTGCCGGAATTACTCATTTAGTGGACTCAAAGACATTTCAGTACTAGAGAACAAGAACAGATGAAAGTTCAAGACCATGTACACTGTAAAAAATAAAAAAAACAATTTGTTGAGTCGGCTTAAAATAATTTGTTACCCTGCTGCCTTAAAATTTTAAGTTCAGTCAACTAAAATAAGTTTAGTCAACTTGAAATGTTAAGTTGTACTAAGTAACAACTTAGATATTTGTGTCTGCTAAACTAAACTTAACAGATGGGTAAGTAACCCAGCTGCCTTAAAATTTTAAGTTGATTCAACTCAAATATCTAAGCTGTCACTTAGTATAATTTAACATTTCAAGTTGAATAAACTTTTTTTGAGTTGACTGAACTTAAAATTTTAAGGCAGCCAGGTTACAAATTATTTTAAGTTGACTCAACATATTGTTTTTTACAGTGTACAAGGACCACATTATCGTAACCAGCGAGTACAATCCATTGTGCATTTTTTTGCTAAGAACATATAATAATTAGGACTAAAATTTTTTATCTAATCTGATGTTTTGATTAATTAATCCAATTAATCGCAAAATAAATTTGACTGTGAAAATACCCACAAAAGATTATTTAAAGCTATTTTTGTATTAAATGAGAAAGTATCAAGTAGACATTACAAATTGTAGCTTCAGAATAGTTTATTTGATTTAGCAAAAATTATTGCACATATACATTTAGGCTACAACGACCTAACGTAAACTATTGAACATAAAAAAAGATAATTTGAGAAACTAGTATTTTTTTGTTAATTCAATGAAAGTCACTGGTAACCAAATCAACTTTATTCCACAAAAGAAAGGTTGGAAATGACATGAGGGTAAATGATGGAGTAAATGATGACAGAATACATTTTTGGGGGTTTTAATTTTTATTATTTTTTATTATTTATTTATTTATTTTTTTGGATGAAATTATACTCTAAATAAGAAACCAAATCTGCCAGCAGGTGGCGGTAAATGTCTATAAGAGTCATTCCTTCGATTCGTTCAAACTGCGAATTCATCCAGGAATTAAGTAAATGGCTCTCTTTATGAATGGGCCTTTGAATCATTGAATCACACGATTCATTCAAAACGCGGATTGATTCAGAAACCAAAGACACTATGCTATGGCTGCAAAAATAATATATTCTCTGCAAAAACTGAGCAAAAACACATTAAAATATAACACAAAATCAAACTTCTTATTTACTGAACAGTTGTATAAAATCACATTTTAGCTTGTGATAGACCGGGACAAAATCAGCACTCGTGTCATATTGCTCTTGCTGCTCATGTGATATCCCGTAATATGTGATATATATAAATATGAAACAACAACTCATACAGGAGCATTTTTGCCCCAATATCTTGAATTTTAGGGCATAACTGCATTTATGAAGTTATTGCCCTGCATTATATTTGACAACAGTCGGCTGTATAAAATATAACATGATGTTCAGTGTATTAACTGCGTTAAACTTTTTAATTGGTTATTTGTTTTTCATAACTAATTAATTAAGTTAACGCATTAAACTGCCAGCCTTAATAATAATATGTGACCCTGGATCACAAAACCAATCATAAGGGTCAATTTTTTTAATTGAGTTTTATACATTATCTGAAAGTTGAGTAAAGCTTTCTGTTGAGGTATTGTTTGTTAGAATAGGACAATATTTGGCAAAGATACAATTATTTGAAAATCTGGAATCTGAGGATGCAGAGAAATCAAAATAATGAGAAAATCCCCTTTAAAGTTGTGCAAATGAAGTTCTTAGCGATGCATATTGCTAATCAAAAATTAAGTGTTAATATATTTGCGATAGGAAAATTACAAAATATCTTCATGGAACATGATCTTTAATATCCTAATGATTTTTGGCATAAAAGAAAAAATGATTTTGACCCATACAGTGTATTGTTGGCTATTGCTACAAATAGACCCGTGCTACTTACGACTGGTTTTGTGGTCCAGGCTTACATATTTAACTACAGCTGGTGCAAGCAAGGCAATGTAACTGTATAAAACAAAGCTTTGAAACTCTTGCTGTTTCTGTCCCGTCCGCTCTTGCTTTGGAAGCAGATACAGAACAGCTGAATGTATTTTGTATGGGGTAAAGTCTCTGAAGCCCTCTGCCCACTGACTCATTCAAACTAATTAATCTCTCTGCAAGTTTTGTCACCCAGGGCCATGCACTACATGAGAGATCACTGGAGAAAAAGTGCCAGGCTGGAGTGAGAGAAACACTAATTATGGTGAACGCTGTCGAAAGATGAATGATTTTCAGTCTGACGCTTGGAAAAAGAGAAACCGAGGGGAGAATTGACTAGGAATGAACTGTGCCGACCGACAGCGCTGTTTATTTGTACTCTGGCTGCGTTGTTTTAGTGCCCAGTGCTCTAAAGGAATTATGCAAATCGGTAGCAGTGCAAACACTCCCACAAAACCTGTGCTGAAAACAGTTTGAATAGTGCATCAGATTCCCATCTTGGAAACTATGCATAGTATCCAGACCTTAAAGAGCAATTAAACTCAATTTTTTAAGTAAACATGAAAAAAATAGTTACTTTGCTGAAAATTTAGTCACCCTCAGGCCATCCAAGATGTGTGTGAGTTTGTTTCATCAGAACAGATTTGGAGAATTTTGTCATCACTGCACCTATGCAGTGAGAATGGGTGCCATCAGAATGAGAGTTCAAACAGCTACATTAAACATCACATCCGGCCCATAAAGGCAGATTTAAAATCGCAGTTAAAAATGTCATGATGAATTTGATTGAAGAAACAACCCCATCTACATCTTGGATGGCCTGAGGGTAAGTACGTTTTAATTTCTAGGCTATCTACGCTATCATTAATAAGCACAAAGTGCATTTTCGTTTTAGCCTAACTAGCAGATCTGACCGACATCTGTGCTGTCGGTGCGAGTCGAGCCCGCTCGGTTATCAGGATTCACAGCGGCCCTGACTTTCAATCGCAATACTCCTCACAATCCTCGCCGAATCCTCACTGATATGTTCTACAGCTTCATCGCGCGGTTCCGGGTCTTTGAAATTTATCATCAAGCTCGCTTTTCATTATGAATACCTGTCAGACTTGGGAAATGGGTTTTAGAGAAGTCAGGAGGAATAGATTTAGAAATATATCGCTGTTTTTTATAGTATCTGTCTGTGTTCAAATCGAGTGCACAGGTGGTGGTTGCAAAGCAGGAAGAATCTGACCTCGCAGCACAAAAGGTGCACGTTTTAAAACATCTGCTGAATTTCAAATAACCGAGTCAGTCTAGTCAAGAGGATCTCCATGATGTTCCACAACAAGGACAGACCACTAGTCACAGGTTTTAGGAAAGTTGATTTTGTGGTATAGCCTACCACCCAAAAAAGAAGCCAGTGGTATTGAAGCTGTGGCCTTTATGCAGGGCTCTAAAGTGCGACTGAACACTACTGTGTGCGACTATGAAAATATATATGGGAGCACCAGTGCGACTGACCCGATCAGCATGTTTGTGTTTGTGCTGAGGGGAGCTTCAAAGGTTTCTATGTGTTTTTGCAACGTTGAGTAATGTATCACAGACATATCTCTTGAATCCTTTCATAAACAAAGTATAGAGACCGTGTAAATAAGAGATGCATTGTGCAGTGTAGAGCTTTGTTGATTATAATGGAACTTTGTGAGATTGCGATGAACTAAGACGAGTGACAGCTTTTAATGATTTTTGTAAATGAAATATTGATTTAATACAGCAGTTAAATACGCAAGAAGTTAAAAGTGACTTACATTGTCTGACTATAACACTATTGCCTGATTTTGCTCTATTTCGTCATCAAAAATAGTTTGAAACAAGTCACAACTGAGCCGCTGCGCATCTCCATTCAGCGATGTTTCATTTATGAATGAACATGCATTTTTAAAAGAATCTAGCAGGTCACTGATTCAATTTCTTATTCATAAAGACAGTCACTTGCTTTATTCATGAATGAATCAGCCGTTCGAACAAATCAAATGAATGAATGATTCAGTAATTAAATCAGTGACTTGCCGCCACCTACTGGCAGTTTTAGTTGCATTTTTAAAGTATCTTTTCAGTTATTTAAATCATTTAATATTTCTATATTCAAAATTTTATACTTAAAACATTAATTTCAACATGATTTTATGAGTTTGATTGCACTCATGCAATCTCTGAGCCTTATTAAACATGAAAATACACCTACAAGCCACTTTTGTGTTCTTCTGTGCCACCTCTGTAGTACAAATTAATTTTGTTAATACTGATTTATTCTAGTTGAAAATTCTTATTCAACTTGTTCTTATTCTCTTGTTGTAATTAGAAATTTTAAAAAGTTTATAAAATATAATTTTATAAAAATTACATAAAAGAGGAAATACTTTTAAAAAAGTTAGAAACATGCCATTACAAAGGTAAAAATGAAATTTCCCTGTAAATCACTTTGAGTCAAATATCACCTAGTAATGGGAAGGCTAATCTTTGATCAGATTTTTTGATTATTGATTAGAAGGTGCTCCTGAAATTTTGACTGTGCTCCTAAAAAGAAAAGTAAGCGTAGAGCCCTGACATGCTGCTGATATGTTTGGCTTTGGTGCTCCTGTAGGGGCCTTAAGTTTGAATCTGGCTTGAGTGGAATCTTCATCTGCTCAGTAAGTTTTTGCCCCCTCTCTACTGTCTCTTAAAGGATTAGTTCACTCCAGAATTAAAATTTCCTGATAATTTAATCACCCCCTATGTCATCCAAGATGTTCATGTCTTTCTCTCTTCAGTTGGAAAGAAATGAAGGTTTTTGAGGAAACAATTCCAGGATTTTTCTCCATATAATGGACTTTAATGGGGATCAACGGGCCCAAATTGCAGTTTCAGTGCAGCTTCAAAGGGCTCTACATGATCCCAGCTGAGAAATAAGGGTCTTATCTAGCGTAACAATCTGTCATTTTCTACAAAAAATTTAAATGTGTATATTTTTTAAACCACAAATGCTCTTCTTTCACTAGCATGATGTAGGTGGAAGTACCGACCCAGTGTTTACAAAGCAAACATGCAAAGAAAGTCAAATGGCAATTACAAAAAAGAGATAAAACAACAATGTTGAACGATTTTCAAGTTTGAAAGAGAAAATGAGATGTTTTTCACCCTACCCCACCTTTTTGAACTGGAGTACACAGATTTTTCATAATGTGTAAAGTTGTAGACATGCATCCCAGAACTAGTGCATAGCATTTGTGATTTAAAAAGTATACAAAATTAATTTTTATTTCAGAAAAAGAGCGATTGTTTTGCTATATAAGACCCTTATTCCTCGGCTGGGATTGTAGTTATCATTATAGTTTTCTTCGTAGTGTAAACAGGCCTTAACGCTGATGTTTTTGTTTGTCATTAATGAAATGTCAGCAATGTGTCTAGCGACTTTATGCAACGTTATGCAAATAAGCAGTGATGCGATGTGGTGACTACCAATAGGAGTGCAGACGCTAGAGCTCATGTGATCCTCCTCCTGTGAGACACTGCAGTCGAGCATCAGCCAGATGGAGAAGTTCATGTTGCTGTGAGTGATTTCACTGTTCTATATGATTTGTCTCTCCCCACATGCAGGGATATAATACAAAAACGAATAACATGCCAGTCGGAAATTGTTAACAATCTGTGTGAGTTTGACTCATGCTTTGATAATCATCTTGTTCATGATATGATACATTACGCACTCCTGCAATCTACAGTATATACAAACACTTCTCCCTGCAGAGTATTCATTTTAGCTGCAAGGAAATGAACTGACATAATGACATCTTGTTTTCACTGGCAGTACATCTTATTTGTGATCAGGTTTTCAAAAGCTCTGGCCAGTTGCTCATCCAGTGGCAGGAACGCCTACGGCCCAGCGACCTGCGACCTCCAGCGATAAATCTACTGTCAGAGAGAACGCCGATTGAATTTGTGTCACAGGTACATGATTTTACAGCATTTGCAGTGTCACACAGGTAAATCTGGGTGGTTTGGCCTGTTGAATGTGTTTTCATAAACGAGGGTGAAGTACACAGCGTGCTTTCATATTTTATGGACTCCTTTGGCCCTGATGCTTTTATCATCCTCTCACATGGACAATGACTGCATCACTGTAAACACGGCACGGGGCCAGCTGCCTCCTGAGAGCGCAGTCGCACTGTAATTTGGATTTGATTTATTTTCCCTTTCGGATATCAAATGGAAGAAGGTCACCTGTCACTGTTATTGATGTGTTTTTATGCCCATAATTAGATGTACTAGGGAATTTGTAATGGATACAGGAAGATATATGATAAATAATAAATACAACTCATTGGTAAGGACAGTTTTTCATAGCCTACCAACTCCGTTGTCATTGTCAGTCTTTGAGGCAGTTGTTCGTGACTATATACTGCTGAAGCTGTTAATTCCTACTGGGTTTGGTGATAGCTATAGCCAAGTTAGCATCAACTACATTATGAACACAAGCTAAAGGTTTACTGTAACCAAGTGACGGTAAATTAGTGGCAAAGAACAAAGCATAAAATTAGCAGTTAATTTAGACAAGTTGAATCTTGATACAGTTGCCATGGAATATTTAATTGAAAATTGCAAATATACCACGTTTACCATTACCATTTTGTAATAGTTATGCAAACTGGAATATATATATATATAAAAGCAAGGACGCATCAATTTTATGAAAGGTAACAATAAAAAAGTTTATAGAAAAGCTTTAAGTTGGCCGTTTAACCCTAGCCATAAAGTTTGAAGTAGTTTTGAAAGCTTTAACTTTAGGTTTTTTTTTTTGTTTTTTTTTTAATTAGTAGTTTTAAAAGCCAGCTCGAATGCATGATATGGTAGCATATTGCTACCATAAACTGGCTAGCTAAAACCAGTTGATTTAACAAAAACAGGTAAAAACTGGCTAAAGCCAGCTGATTTAGCAAAATAAAATAAAATAAAAAAAGCTAAAAACCAAGTTAAAACCAGTCAATTAAAAAAACAACAAAAAAAAAAAAAACACATAACAATCAAATAAAACCAGCTCATTTAGCAAAAAAACACCTAAAACCAGTTGATTTAGCAAAACAACCACCTAAAACCATCTAAAGCCAGCTAAAACCAGTTGATTCAGAAAAAAAAGCTAACATAAAAAACAGCTAAAACCAGCTCATTTAGCAAAAACATTAAAAAACACCTAAAACTAGTTGATTTAGCAAAACAACCACTTAAAACCATCTAAAGCCAGCTAAAACCAGTTTAATTAGAAAAAAAGTTAATATAAAAAACAGCTAAACCAGCTCATTTAGCAAAAATGCTAAAAATTACCTAAAACCAGTTGTTCTAGCAAAACAACCACCTAAAACCGTCAAAAGCCAGCTAAAACCAATTGATTCAGTAAAAAAAAAAAAAAAAAAAAATGCTTAAAACCAGCCTAAAGCCCTATTCGGATGGGACTAGTTTTACAGTGGGTCGTTAAGAGAAATTGTGTTTCACAGACGTACTTTGCAATTTTAATCCCGTCTGAATCTGCCACGTCTGTGTTTTTCTCACACAACCTCTGTAATAATTCCAGAGCAAATTACCTACTGTTTTTCTGCAAACTCAGTGATCCTCTGAGAAAACTTATTCTGTCCAAATGCGAATGTCTGTGATTGCAGATGGTATTTTTTTTCACAGTGTGTTTCCTTGTGTGTTTTGGCCAACTCGAATTACCGTTGATGCTCTTCCCGTGTGCGTTTTTGATATGTTTTCCTCCAGGCAAAGAAATAAAAAATAACAATAATAAAATCAAGAGCCAGATCAGTTTTAATGCAGAAACATTGTTTCAATACCAATAAATAAAAATAAATAAAATTGTTAAACTAAAGTAACCACACATTAACCATTGTTTTGCTATTCTAGCCATACTGCTTCACCATGGTGTTTGTAGTAAAACTGTGTTTATACTATGGTAATCAATCTGACTATAAGCAATGCACGCATGAGTGCGTGATCTCTGCAACGCCCAGATGTACGAAACGGACCCTGCCACCTCTGTAATAAACATGGAGATGTTAGTCCCATCCAGATTAATACATGACAGTCGCAGACGTCAGGTGATAAGAACAGAAACTCAAACGTGGTTTAGAAAACTAGTCCCCTCCGAATAGGGCTTAAGTCAGGTGTCTAGTCTAGTCTAGCTGAAAGTCTTTAATCTGAAAATACCTGGTTTAAGCTTGTTGGTCTTTTAGCAGGTAGAAGCCAAAGCAGATAGATAGTTTGAAGTAGCTTAGAAATAGTAAATATAATGGCAGTTTAATTGAGTTTAATGGGATACAGTGTGTTTACATTTGAAACTGTAATTATTTTAAATTGTAACAATAATTCACAATATCTGTTTTACTGTGTTTTTGATCAAGTAAATGCAGCTTTGGTGAGCATAAGATAATTCTTTCGAAAACATTATAAAGTCTAATAAACCTCTATTTTTTAAATGCTAGTGTGCATAAAATGTAATTAGTTTTATACCATTAAACGGTTAAGTGGGAAATGCTGTTTTCCTCAGGGTTAAAGATGACTTTAGCCTGGGATTTTTAGTCGTGTAACTCAACATTTGGTTCTACATCCCAGACTCCATAGCTGAATTTGCCAATTCACTGACAGTGAACAGTTTCTAACTGGTCATGCTGCTCAAAATTATTCCGAAGCATACAACCACTGGCAGGCATCTGCATTCAGCGCAGTCCACTGGTGATTCAGCTAACAGAAGGCAGAGGCCTGTTGTCAAACAATCACACAGAATGATGAAGTGTTCACGCAAAGCTGCTCATCCCTTGTTGGAGCCGTTCGCAAATGAAGAAAATGATGAATTCCATTAGGATTTTTAAATAGCTTTTCCGCAGGCTCAATGTGCGCGCACGTCGATGCACATTCGCAGCTTTTAATTAAAGTCAGTGATTATGTCCCAGAATCAGCCAATACTGAAACATTTAGAAGCCTTTATTGGAAATCCGAAAGCGGCCTAATGGAAGAGCGGTCACAGCAGAGTTTCCTTTTAAATTCGGTCACACTTAAATGGCTTCAGCATGGAACGTCCTCATAAGAAGACCATGCGATGCAATCCGGCTCGTTTCTGGCCGAAGGGAGCGCAGCAGCCCTTATATTTTTAAGTGAAATTTCATGGTTTTATTTGGAGTTGGAGTGCTGTGGCATTAGCTCAGTGCAGGAGATCTAGCTGAGGGCAAGGAAGGCTATAAAAAATGTAATTATAAAAATGTTGAACTTTGACTATGTATATCAAGCAATCGATAAAGGCATAGTTCACTCAAAAAAACAACAACCATCACCCTCATGTCAATCCAAAACCACACTGGGTACCAATAGCTTGCACTGTATGGAGAAAATACATGATTTTGATGTTACATTTCATTGACAAGATTTTTGAAGCGTTTAAGTAAATCAGTTTATTCAGACTTTTATATGAAGCAGTTTAAAAAATAATTCACTGGTTTATGCAAGCCCCTGTTTTTATGTCTCCTTTTTGTAGCAAAATACAAAATAATGAAGTAATATATTCACATCATTATAATGTTATTATTTATAAATGTTATTATTTTGCATTTATTTTAATAGTACCTCCTTTTCCAACACTGCTTTAATGATTTATTGTGCTCTTTTAATGTTTTTATTTTCTTTTTGGAAGCCTGACAACCTTAGTGAAAAAATTCTTTCTTTCTTTGTATGGAAAAGAGCGATTAAAAAAAGAGCAAAAAAAAAAATTTGGAGTATGTTTTGCAAAATACTATTTGAATACTCTTTCTATTTCTACTTTTAAAAAAAAAAATCACAGTTACTTCTTGCAGTTTCTTTATTATTTTTACATTTTACTAGAAATGTTCTAGAGTGAGTATTAAGTAAATCCTACTTCTTTTTTGATGAGCATTAAAGAAGAACTCCACTTCCAGAACAACAATTTACAAATAATTTTCTCACCCCCTTGTCATCCAAGATGTTCATGTCTTTCTTTCTTCAGTCATAAAGAAATTGTTTTTTGAGGAAAACATTTCAGCATTTTTCTAAATATAATGGAGTGATATGGTGCCCCGATTCTGAGGAAGAAGGGTCTTATCTAGCGTAACGATTGGATATTTTTATTTAAAAACTACAATTTAAATGCGCTCGTCTTGTCTTACTCTGCTGTAAGTTTTGTTCTGGTTCATGACAGTTAGAGTATGTTGAAAAAGTCCCATCTTATGTTCTCGCTCAACTTCAAAATCGCCCTATATCGCTGTTTTACCTTTTTTGTTAAGGATGTTTGATTTTCTTTGCATGTTCACTTTGCAAAGACTGGGTCGGAACTTCTGCAGTGATGTAGGATGATTTTGAAATGATTTTTGAAGTTGAGGGAGAAAATATGATTGGAGTTTTTTGACATACCCTAACTGTCTTGAGTCAGAATACACAGAGTTCAGGGAGAGAAAGGCAAGACGACCGTTTGAGATTAAAAAGTATTTAAATTGTATTTTTTTAATGAAAATTACAGATCGTTTCGCTAGATAAAACCCTTCTTCCTCGGCTAGGATCGTTTACAGACGCATTTGGGATCGTTTTAAGCTGCATTTAAACTGCCTTTTGGAAGTTCAAAATCGGGGCACCATATCAGTCCATTATATGGAGAAAAATGCAGAAATGTTTTCTTCAAAAAAACATAATTTCTTTATTTTATTTAACCTCAACTGTCACCCGTCTTGTCACCAAGATGCCTAAGTTTACTTCACCATATTACAAATAAATCCTAATCTAATCATGACAAACTGTACATCGTTGGAAAGGTCTAAGACTCCTAAATAGATATTTTACCACTGTTTTGTGTTACAAATTATGTAGGAAATGTAACTGATTCATTTATGACAAGAGTGCATCTCAAAAATCTACATCCTAACAGGAGTTCTGACCTTTGTCACAAAAAGACTTTCTTCGTCCCTATCACGCTTTATAAATCATAAGAAATTATATATCAATTGAAAATTTGAAATCTCAAAATTCATCCTTTAAAAAACATTTTAAAATCAGACATTGCATTTCCATGGAAAATGTACATCAAAGTCATATTACAAAATGTTTTCGTTCATGAATTAAGTTTGGAAAGTGCATTTTCACATCTATGTTCAAAAAAGGGAGTGACAGTTAAAGGGTTAAGAAAAAAATATTTGAAACAACACTTCAACGACAAGAAATCTTGCAAATTGAAAAAATGATTGGCTGATTTTCACTTGAAACTGTTAGTAATTTTCACAAATAATAATAATAAAAAATGTCTTTCTCTCTTCATAAAGAGATTATGTTTTTTGAGAAAAACATTTCAGGATTTCTCTCCGTACAGTGGATCTTAATGGTGCCCTCGAGTTTGAACTTCCAAAATGCAGTTTAAATGCAGCCTCAAAGGGCTCTAAACCATCCCAGCCGAGGAATAAGGGTCGTATCTAGCGAAACAATCGGTTATTTTACTTAAAAAAATGCAATGTATATACTTTTTAACCTCAAATGCCCGTCTTGTCTCTGCGTGAACTCTGTATAGTCTGGTTCAATACAGTTAGGGTAGGTCGAAAAACTCCCATCTCATTTTATTCTCCAACTTCAAAATCATCCTACTGTACATCGCTGTTTTACCTTTTTTAGTAAAGGCCGTTTGATCTTCTTTGCATGTTCACTTTGTAAACACTGGGTCGGTACTTCTGCAGCGATGTAGGGCGATTATGAAGTTGGAGGAGGAAATGAGATGGGAGTTTTTCAACCTACCTTAACTGTCTTGAACCGGAATACACAGAGTTCACACAGAAATAGACAAAAAGAGCATTTGAGGTTAAAAAGTACATAAATTGTACATTTTTTTTTTAGAAAACAACCAGTTGTTTTGCTAGATAAGACCATTCTTCCTTTGCTGGGATGGTTTAGAGCCCTTTGAATCTGCATTTAAACTTTATTTTGGACGTTTAAATTCACAGGCACCATAGAAGTCCACTATATGGAGAAATCCTGAAATGTTTTCCTCAAAAAACAATTTCTGAAGAAAGAAAGACATGAACATCTTGGATGACAAGGGGGATTAGTAAATTATCTGTAAATTTTTGTTCTGGAAGTGAACTTCTCCTTTGAATTAAACAAAATTTTTAAGTACAAAAAATGAAATAGTATTTTTCCACCAGAGGGAAGGGAAGGTGACAAGATGTGACACTAAAACTTCTTATAGGCATCATTCTTTGCTCTCCAACATTATTAACTTGGTTAAAACCCTCTTTCTAGTAGCTCTCAGCTGTAGCAGTACTTGAGGAAATGGTTTAAGGTTCACGTTTGACTGTGCTTCTCTAATCTATGTCTTTTATTTGGCAGAGAACGGAAGACCTTTCCAACATTGTGTTGCTACTCAGACGGCAAAGACTCACCATCAAACTCTCTCTTCCTCATCTCGTCCTGGAATGGCTTACCTTGTGACACAAAGCCCCGTCAGGGCAGAGCATGAATGACTCTGGAAATGATTGACACAGGAAGAATGTGTGTGACGGAAATGAAATTTTATTTAAGAGGGCGCTCTCTTCGTGGTGAGAGTGCTGCATTCAGAACACAAACAAACAAGCTGACCTTGAGCGACCCGTGTGTGATCTTTGCAAGCGTGTCTCCGGCTGTCACTCAATATTTACTCTGCATACCGGTTCTTTAATCTAGCATGCAGTATTTGATCTTAAGCATTTACTAGTGTGACTGACGTGCTTAAATATACCTAGGAAAAACTGGGTGTAGTATCTGTATTTAAAGGGATAGTTCACCCCAAAATGAAAATTCTGTCATTAATTATTCACCCTTGTGTTGTTCCAAACCTGTAAGACCTTTGTTCATCTTGAGGAAAAAAAGTTATTTTTGTTTTCTATGCACACAAAAGGTATTCTTGTAGCTTAAAAAAGTTAAGGATGAACCACTGATGTCACATGGATTATTTTATCGATGTCCGTACTACTTTTCGGGGCCTTGCATGTGGTAGTTGCACTGTTGTCTATGCAGGGTCAGAAAGCTCTCGAATTTCATCAAAAATATCTTAATATGTGTTCCGAAAATGAACAAAGGTTTTACAGGTTTGGAACAATATGAGGGAAAGCAATTAATGACAGAATTTTCATTATTAAAACATAGCAAAATTTAAAACAAAATAAAATATAAAAATAAAAATTCAAATATATATTTTTTAAAATCCTGCAAATACATCATTTCTCATTTTAATTTAGTTTGAATTGATGTACTAAAATAAGTCAAACTAAAACCAAAATAGAAAATATAAAAAAAGCTACTAAAAATGGCACAACAAAACTACTTAATTAAAATTACTAAAACTTTATCTAAAATTATAATGAAAACTGAAAATCTAAAATAAAAAGTGTTTCAGAATATTAATAAAAACCATAATAGTATCTCAGTGATACTAAAATAACTTTTTAGCATCATATTTTTGTTTTCAAATTATTTTTTCTAATCACTATTTTTTTAAGTTGACTATTTACCAACCAACCAAAAAAAAAAAAAAAAAAAAAAAAAAAAAATATATATATATATATATATATATATATTTATATAGAAAAATAGAAAATATAGGGGGAAAAACTTCTAAAAATGGCACAACAAACTACTCAGCTAAAATTAATTAAATTTTACCTAAAATTATAATGAAAATGAAAAATCTAAAATAAAAAGTGCTTTAGAATATTAACAAAAACAATAATAGTATCTCAGTGGTGCTAAAATATTTTGTTTTGTCATCTTTTATGGTTTCAAATAAATTTTTCTAATCGCTATTTTTGACTTATTGTCCGGTTGGCTATTTACCAACCAAAATAAAAATGCAAAAGAAAACTATATAAAAAAATAGAAAATATATAGAAAAAAAAAAAACTAAAAATTGCTGAACAAAACCACTGAACTAAAATGACTAAAACTTTATCTAAAATCATAATGAAAACAGAAAATCTAAAATAAAAAGTGCTTCAGAATATTATTAAAAACAATAATAGTATCTCAGTGATACTAAAATCATTTATAAATGTATAAATTATATAATTATATATATATATATATATATATATATAAACAGAATATATAGGAAAAAAATACTAAAAATAGTGCAACAAAACTACTAAACTAAAATTACTTTATCTACTTTATCTAAAATATTAACTATAATGAAAATGGAAAAATCTAAAATAAAAAATGTATTAGTATGTTTCAGAATTTTAATAAAAACCATAATAGTATCATAGTGCTACTAAAATCATTTTTAGCATCACCTTTTTTGTTTTTAAATTAATTTTCCTAATCACTATTTTTGAATTATTGTCCAGTAGACTATTTATCAATTATAGTTGTTGTCCATTTCATATGAATGGATGTTTCTTAAAGGCACGGTATCACAATAAAAAATTTACATCTAAAGTTCAGAGAGTGAGTGAGAAATTGTTAATTTTTAGTGAATGGAAAATAGTCATGCAAAACTACATTACATTTTGGTATAAGAAACCTTAAAGATATAGTTCTCCCAAAAATGAGATTTATAAGCCAATATAAGCCAAGAGGAGGTTTTCCTTTGCTATAAACAAAACTCTCCTGTGAACGTGTGTACGACAGTTAAAGTTTTAAATATAGATATTTTTACACAACACAAATGCATCAGTTCACTTCAGAAGGCAGTTTTTTTAATGGATGGGTGCACTTTATTTTGCTTCAGAATCTTAACTGCCATTATAAAGCTTGGTGGAGCCAGGACATTTTTAATATAACTCCGATTGTATTCATCTAAACGAAGAAAGGCATATACACCTACAGTAGGATGGCTTGAGGGGTTAATTTTTACTTTTGGATGAACTATCCTTTTAATGTGGCTGAATATGAACTGCTAGAATATGCTAGAAAAGTGTAGAAAATGGCTCCTTTAAGAAAGACAAAAACACAGCATTTGCATGTGCACTCAGTGGATGGATAATTAAGAATACATTTATTTTTCAGAGAAACTTTCCTCCATTTATTCTCTTTAAACAGCAGAGCCAAACAGGGAGGAGGATTTAATTTGAAGCCTGTGAAATGATGGCGATGACAAAGGAAACAATAGTTTCATTTCTCGCCCAGCACAGTGCACGGTTCCAGGAGGAAATAAACTGCCTTATTATTTGACTCATACACCTCCTTTGTTTTGCACCGATTTGTCCCATTTGCATTTAAATTCGAAGGCTTATATAAATTCTTCCCTGCTGCTCCCAACATATATCATTCTTTTGATTAGATTAGATTAGATTGATTACATTTCTGCGAGAACTAGAGAAAACTTTGCATGCATCTCTGCAACCACAAACAGACTTGCCTCGCAAAATGGACGTAATTACAACGACGAAATTGCCATGATCACAATAATTACTATGTTTAATTGTAATTCAATTATTCGGGGCGTTTGTGATGGTCTGATTGTGTCATGAGCATCTACATTCATTGTTTTTTTAACCTTCCTCACCCTCATTCTCATCGGAGGCCGATGCGGAAGACGGCGTTCAAGTTAATGGATTTGAATTCCCTGAAATCAAAACTCTGTAAGTCTATTAAGAATGTCTGCAATTTGCCATTATCTGCTGCACCCGACCGGCCCAGCCCGACTCGAATTAAGCAAAAAACGATTAAGAATGTATCAGTGGCTCATTTGCAAAATCCAGTGTGTCAGCAGCTCTCCCTCGCCAGCGCAATGTAGATAAGATGTGTGCCACTCATTCCTGTCTGTCAGTCATAATCCAGCCAAGAAATTACATTCACTCTTCAGTCACACTGTGAATACAGAGCAGACACATCAGCTAGTAATAGTCAATATGACATTCTGTAGGAATGGGAATCATGTGGAATAATGATTCAGGTTCCAAAACTAGGTTCCACTAGTGATTCTATGATTTTTGAAGCCATAGTAAAAGTATTGCAATGTTTGTCTTGTTGTTAGGCCAGTTGTTCTACAGCGTTTTCTATGTATGTGACTACAGATGCATAATAGTTATCATTGCCTTTATTTAAATGAGTTTTTCACTAAATTGAAAGCGTATGCATAAAAAGTCAGCGTAAGTGTAACTTGGCTTGAACCTGCTTCCAGGCAGGCAAATCCTGATCTAAAGAGGCTTATTTAGAGATCAACATATGAACCGTGTGTTGATATTTCATTCATGATTACGCTGTAATACTTTAAGCAGACACAACCGCAGATGGCAGAGCATGTGTTAGTAGCAACAAAAAACATCTGTGTAATTTTCTCACAGATTTACGCATGAATTAGCGTGTGCATGACATTCTTTCCAGAAAAGAAGCTGCGGAGAATTTAAATAAGGTCGAAAGGCGCACAAAGACGACAGCAGCCATTTTTAGAACGAGCCTGTCCATTATTCTAGGCTTATTTTTCACTCAAGGGACGTGTGTCTTTGGGATTATTACATTATTGGATTATTTTGTGTTTAATTTGCACTCTGCATGTTGCTGGAATTTTAATCGTAGCTAATCATAATATTTCTTGCTAAAACAATCTGAATTTCACATTGCAGTGTAAATCTTTAAGCTTCGGGGGTTGAAATGTCTTACAAGACTTCAAGTACAAACTTCTGGAAATGTGTATTATTCTAAAATCAATTTGAATGTTATATATACACTGGTGTTCAAATGTTTGGGATCAGTAAGAATTTTAATGTCATTCAAGTTCCATTTATTTGATTAAAAATAAAGGGGAAAAACATGATATTATGAAATATTATTGCAATTTAAAATAAGAGTTTTCTATTTTAATATACTTTCAAATATAATTTATTTCTGTGATGCAAAGCTGAATTTTCATCAGCCATTACTCCGGTCTTCAGTGTCACATGGTCCTTCAGAAATCATTCTAATATGCTGATTTACTATGAATTTTGGAAACAGTTGTGCTGCTTAATACTTTTTTGGAACCTGTGATACTTTTTCAAGATTCTTTGATGAATAAAAAGTTAAAAAGAACAGCATTTTTTAATAAAAATATGTTCTATGTAAGTCTTTACTATCATTTAACACATCCCTGCTAAATAAAAGTATTATTTTTTTTCAAAGAAAGAAAAAAAGAAAAAATGTACTGACCCCAAACAGTTGTTACAAAAGATTTCAATTTTAAAAAATGCTGTTCTTTTTAACATTTTATTCATCAAAGAATCTTGAAAAAGTATCACAGGTTTCATATTAGCATGATTTCTGAATGATTTCTGTGTCAAATGAAAGGATCATTTGACACTGAAGACTGTAGAGTACATGAGTAATGATGCTGAAAACTGAGCATTGCATCACAGGAATAAATTCTATTTTAAACCATATTAAAATAAAAAAAAACATTATTTTAAATTGCAATAATATTTTACAATATTACTGTTATTTCTGTATTTTAAATCAAATAAAAGCAGCCTTGATGAGCAGAAACAAAAAATTAAAAAAATTATTTTAAAATCTTGATCCCACTTTTGAATGGCAGTGTATGTGTATATCTATCTATCTATCTATCTATCTATCTATATATATATATATATATATATATATATATACTTAGTACTCTGCTTAAACTCATTCACTTAGTACAACTTAACATTTCAAGTTGGCTACACTTTTTTGAACTTAAAATTTGAAGGCAGCCGGGGGGTAACAAATTATTTTAAGTTGACTCAACAAATTGTTTTTTTTACAGTGAATTTCAGTGTATCTGACTCATGTGTGAGGCAAATTTTAAAGGTTTATGCCAAACATTTTCTGAACAAAATAAGCAAAAAGTAGTAAGAATTGTCTCTGCTCTTCTCCACTGAAAAAAAACAATAAAACACAATTTGTTGAGTCAACTTAAAATAATTTGTTACCCTCCTGCCTTCAAATTTTAACTTCAGTCAACTCAAATAAGTTTAGTCAACTTGAAATGTTAAGTTTTTTAAATTTGGTTTGGTAAACTTAAAAGCTAGGTTTGTTACCCAGCTGCCTTTAATTTTTTTTTTATTTAACAGTTTAATCAATTAAAATATCTAAGTCACTTAGTACAACTTAAGTTGACTGAACTTAAAATTTTAAGGCAGCGGGGTAACAAATTATTTTAAGTTGACTCAACAAATAGTTTTTTACAGCACTGAAACCCCAAAAAAAAAAAAAAAACTGTTTAAAACATAATTACCTGTAATTACCTATAATGTATGTCTGAATGTAATATGTTTTACAGCCTTTAAATACCATAATGAATTGTTCCACTATAGCATGGGTTTATAAATGTTATAAACGTAAAATCAACCTTGTATGCATCTCACAGTTAAGTTATTGGTATTTATTTGAAGTTTTAAATTAAATTGGCATTGGAAATTAATACTAATATGTGAGAGATGTTTGAGGCAAAGTTTAAAGCTTCATGCCTTTTTTTTTTTGTTCAGAGCAAAAAGCAGTAACATGTCTTTGCTCTCCCCTACAGCGCTGAAAGAAAGCCCAATGACGCCCTGTCCTCAAAACAAAGGATGTGATTTCAGCGGTTGCATCATGTTGGTTGAATCTCCTACTCTTGATGAGGCCTGAGATCATTATCTGAAGCAGATTCAGGCCGGCTCTTAGAGAAATGCCCTGCAGCTTTTTTGTATTACGATCTAAAGAGGCCCACAATGTGCACTGACTTTTGCCAGCACTGGGAGTTCAGACACGCTCGAAGCTTTTAACAACCTCTACCGCCGACCCCCGCGGGCACGCCGCTGCTCGGTTTGCTGCGTAAACGTGTCTCACCTAACGAACAGTGTGCCGTTTTGTGCTAATGAAGATGGCCTTTCTTCCGCTGGGTGGAGCGTGAATGATCTGCAGCACGTTCTTGCTGACTGATAACGGAATTGATTGTGACAGCATTTTGTCTGTCAGGATAATTACAAGCCTCGGTGCTCAGTGACTGTATGTTGCTCAGAGATCTGGCCAATACTCACTGGCCAGTGAATGTCACGCTTTCACAATACAGTGAATGTGATAGTATCAGGACAGTAGATGCAAATCGGCATCTTCTGCACCAAATCAGCATATTAGAATGATTTCTAAAGGATCATTTGACACTGAAAATTTTTGTGATTATTGTGATGTTTTTATCCACAGCTTGGAGACTCATTCTGAAAATCTGGGTTGGTGAGAAAGTGAAATGCTACATTTCTTCAAATCTGTTCTGATAACGAAACAACATTCTACATCTTGGATTGCCTGAGGGTGAGTAAATTTTCATTTTTGGGTGAACTATATAAGAAAATTTCAAGAAGGAAAGTGTTTTTTGTAGTAGCAATAATATAGTCATGACAAGCGAAAAAAAGAAAAGAAAATATAGCTGCAAGCAGCAATTACCAGGGTTTAAACGCTTTAAGGCGTTTAAGCACATATGAAAAAAGACATTACTTAGCAAGCCTGTTACCAAAAAAAGCATTTTTGGCAAATCCTGGTAATTTACCATAGAAATATATTTTTTTTAATGTTTATTACTGTTATAGCGCCAGCTGTGGTCCGATCCCTTTAAAACTTTACATGCTTGTATAGAATCACTTTTCATATGTGCTCAGCAGGTTTTGTGAAGTTTTGAGTTTTCCTTTAGGCTTTATAGGATTTTGGGTAAATTTGGACAGGCTCCATTTCTAAACGACCTCATTATAGCTTCCCATAATTATTTTTGATAATTATTGGCCTAGAGAGTCCAGAGAATTGTACTGCAGTGTTTTCTTCCAGAATGAGCGAAAAACCTAGGACTAGTTTGCAAAAGTAGTTTTTTTTTTTTTTTTTTTTTTTTTTTACATCTTCTCAATCTTTTAACAAACAATTTGATTGACAGCAGTGGTTCTAGAGGCAAAATTGTCCGGAATGAGGAGTTCTTAGTATAATACTAATATTGTACGTATGTGCGAAAAACCATGTGGCATTTTTATGCCCTGTACACAGTAATAATAATTTAATTAGAAGGGTTACAGCAACCCATTAAGATTTTGCTTACATCTACATTGTAAAATATATATATATATATATTTTGTTATTTTATTAACATTTTTTTCAGAGGTAAATCAATAACAGTTATATTTTTTAACAATATTTCAAGTGAAAGTTATGAGATGTGTTGTATTTTGAATTCAATTTTTCTTTGTAAAAGGCAAAAAGTTGATCATACTGATTTTAAAGTTAAGGATCCATTAGTCTGAATATACATTGAACCAAAAACTATCATAACATTTTAGCTGATATTTCAGACCAATGGTTGGGCAGATGTTTTTTTCTCTCTTATAGCGCCACCAAGTGGCCAAACACTGTTTTTTTTTTAAGATTTGGCGGAGATATCTCATTCCGTTCAGGAGTTACAGGCATTTTGTGGTTTGTAAAATGATGTTTTGGTGTCATTTGCTACAGTGAGTCAAAAGTTCAACTTTGTTTGATAATTTTTGATTTTCACGCTCCAGAGAGTCTTTCCGCACTGGTGTGGTTCAGATCGGGTGAAAAACCTAGGACTAGTTTTCAAAAGTAGATTTTTTAAAAAATGCGAAATACCCGAAGATTTTGCAAGTGGCTTCCGTGTAAGCCAGTGATTCCAATGACATAAGACAAATGATTTTGCACTTTCGATCACTGTAGTGCCCCCGTCACGCCGATTGGGGCGAGCCTTGGTCATGTTCTAGGCAATGTGAGTACTATCATCCCTCCAAGTTTCAAGTCTCCACAACTTACGGTTTGGTCTGCACAATCAGTTTTGCATGGAGATTGCTGATTTGTGACCATTCTAACAATTACAGGGGTTTCAGCTCTACATGCTTGAACCCTTAAGAATTCTGCATTCTCCATCAGACTGTTCAGTATAGACTATGCGTCATTCTTGTTGTGGAAACTGACAGTTATCAATCCTACGAATAGAGGAGAGGTCCCTTGTTGGGCTTGTTTGTAGCTCCAGTGTCGTTCTCATTCCCTGTGGAGGGTCTGCCTTCCCACAAAGACCCTGTACGCTTCCACAGTGTCTAGACTGTCATTATACTGTTCATCCTGTCAGGGTGTCAGAGGGAATAAGCCACTCACAGGTTCCTGTGACAGATGAAGCTGTTCTGTGCAGCTTGCTTGGAGTGAAACAAACTTCAAGTCAAGTACAGACAAATACCACTGACAGGAAGTTGCTGGAAAAGTTGCCTGTTGAAAGACAATTATGAACAACCCTGATTTCTGTTGTGATGTAAGCATGACAGTTTATCTCCTTTCAAGAAATAACTGTTTACAATGGTCTGGATTGTTAAAGGAGAAGTTCTCTTCCAGAACAACAATTTACAGATAGTTTACTCACCCCCTTGTCATCCAAGATGTTCATGTCTTTCTTTTTTCAGTCATAAAGAACATTCTTGAGGAAGACATTTCAGGAATGTACTCCATCTAATGTGCTTCTATGGTGCTTGTGAGATTGAACTTCCAAAATGCAGTTTAAATGATTACACAGAGTACACATCATAGAGCTAGACAAGCAGAGGATTTGAGGTTAAAAGTATATAAAAGTATATATATATATATATATATATTCAAAACTCGCGGGCACCATGAAAAGTTTTCCTCAAGAAACATAATTTTTTTACAACTGAAGAAAGACATAAACATCTTGGATGACATGGGGGTGAGTAAATTATCTGTACATTTTTTGTTCTGGATGTGAACTTTTCCTTTCCCTTCACATGGTTTAGTGTTTAGAACGTAATGCTAGCATTATAGATTTTATGGAATTTTTATATACTGTATCAGCCATTCTACAGAATTTTCTTAGAAATTTTTTTTGGAATTTTCTTCTTGGGAAAAAGTGTGTCTTTTTCCAAAAAAACATTGTATGTATGCAAATTGTATATCCAAGGTACACATTTCTAGTAACTGTGCAGTTAATTCTCATATTGTCTTTTCGGAAAGTTTTAGATTATTTGCCCTCTGCCTAAATTTGTCGCTACAGAAACACAGTAATAATAATTTAACTAGAAGGGTTATATCGACCTGTTAAGATTTTGCTTACATCTACATTGTAAATATATATTTTTGCTATTTTATTAACATTTTTAGGGGTAAATCAATAACAGTTATATTTTTAACAATATTTCAATATTTTAATATTTCATATTAACAATTTTTCTTTGTAAAAGGCAAAAAGTTGATCATACTGATTTTAAAGTTAAGGATTCATTAGTTTGAATATACATTGAACCAAAAACTATCATCTTAGCTGATATTTCAGTACATTTCATTTTTGACAAAACATGGCATGTTTCGGTAGGGACGGCACATTTTCAGTAGTGACAGTAATGCTTTGGTAGCATTTTAAAACATTCTAAAATACTAAAAATTTGCATAACTGTACTAAAATTTTGTTTCTTTCCCCCTTTTGTCACTACCAAAACAATGATGACATGTTTTAGTCGTGACTGTTTCAGTGGTGACAATTTTAGAGACTTTCGAACCTAGCTCAAAGATGCTAATCAGCACATGGTTAGCTAGCACAGTTCTAAATAGTGGTACATATATAAAAACTAAATGTTATGGAATAGCTCCCAAAAAAGTGCTTAATTGCAGAAAGGTGTTCGGTAGTGACGTTCCTTGAAGTTACACACAGATTTTTTAGACATTTGAACACATTTACCTTAAGATGATAAAGCACATCTACTCACCATGTAGATAAGACAGAGAGGAACACACAAATATTTCCTGATCATAAATGTGGGAGTTTAGTTAAAATCAGTCTCAGCCAATGGACTAAAACATGCATTGTTTCGGTAGTGACATGAAAATGTGGGACACATTTTTTTACATTAAGTTTCACAATTTACACAGAAACTATAAAATAATTTCTTTTTTTTCCCTCTTTAAAAGAATCAAAAAATACCTTTAAAAACAACAATGGAAAAAAATACAAAAATAGGATTTTTTTGAAGTTTTTATGAGAAATTTAGGGGTTAACATTCGGGACAGCCACCTCCCAATTGAAAGTACCCACAAAATGATGATATTATATATATTAAGCTTACTAATACTTTAAATATTATTGTGGGTTTCAATAGAAAGATAGAAGGATCTTAGTAAGATCTGAATACTTAAATGCTTTTTTCAGTCACTTTTAATACTTTATTGCATATTTTTTAGTTAAAACATCAACAAAGTCCCTTTTAACAATACAGAACAAAATAACTAATTATTAGGTTGTACAATTTATGTGGATGATGCTCATTTTATATTTTTAAACTGCATCAGAGCACACTGGAAATGCAAACTGCCCATGCTAATGTTTGCATTAACATGAATGACAGTGTTTTGCTTGTGGATAATAGTTCACTTAATAAGCTTTGATGATAATTAAATGCCACCATACAAAGAGTGCAAATGACTTTTGTTAAATGTCCCATGAGGGTTGGATTTATAAAGAAATTACCCATAAAGAGGGTCCTTCTCCGTAATTTACCAATAAATGAGTGCTTGGGACTTTTTAGGTGTGTGTGTAAAAACAAGATCCATTAATGCATTTAAACATTTCTGATTAATCATGCTTGAAAATTTGTTACACTTCTTGCTTTGTGACCTTATTTTAGATGACTCATGGTTTTGTGTTCCTCCTGAGGTATGTGAGTCAACAGATTGGCATGTAAAACATGCATCAGCTCTCTTTCTGCGAGATACTTTCTGCCTAAGAAATAAAATCCCAGAGCAAGCAGGCCTTCCTTCAGTGGACTTCAGATCGGTAAGTTGATGTAAATCTTTTCTGATTACTCCAGAGACACAGGACTCTCTTTCTCTGCCACTCTCAGTTTTACTCCAAAGAATAAAGCATCAACTGTTCAATCCTTGCCATCCTGGGAATATTCATGAATTCAACACCTCCCCGCAAACTTTACTGAGGTCAGCTCAAGTTAAGGAGTTTGTTGTGACAGAATTTTAACCTAGCATCAAACGTCATGTTTCCACTCTCACCGTATGTAACTGAGTTAAAGGTCATGTCTCTCAGCTCAGTGTCTGATTCGACTTTATTCATGCAGGTCAAGGGTTCATTCATCTTTCTCAGCCACTGCCTTTTTGGAGAGCGCTGACCTTTACTAAGGGCTAAATGACTTAATCCTGCCACCAATTAAAGGAGTGAGGATCATGAACTACATCCATGCCAGTCAGGCTTTACATCATCTCAAGATCATCTGTATTCCATCTGTCCTTCTAAAAGGTCTCAAACGCTGAACTTTAAGAGGTAGGAAGTTCAAATTTTCCTCTATGACCCGCTACACTAATATCATTATGTAAGTATTCAAAATGTATTTTATTATTTCACCAAAGATAACTTACAAAACTAACTTGTTTTATTTATATTAGTTAAAAAGTTACATTTTTAAATATTTAATAAACAAATCATGTGGTGTATGTATTAAATTACTTAATAATTGTGTTCAATCACTGTAATAAATGTGGATAATTGCAAATTTAATTGAGAACTCACATCTGAAGCTGTTCACATTTTCAATTTTATTTAATTTTTTAAAGGTAGTTCACCCAAAAAAATGTGAAATGTGATTTTCTTTCTTTTGTGGAGCACAAAAGCTGATTTTTAAAAATAGGTTACATTTTTGGCCTTTATTTGACAGGATGACTTAAGAACAGAGAGAAAGTGAAAGGAGAAGAGCGCAAGTACTTCCCACAAACGTATGTCTAAGACAAAAGGTGAATTTATGAAGAATAGTATATCAAAGTATATCATATGCTTCATGCACTATATTCTGAAGGCGTATAAAAGATTTCAGAAAGTCATTTTTAATAGAAAACCTTGATGTTTTAAATACTTAAATGGATAGTTCACCCAAAAATGAAAATTCTGTCATTAATTACTCACCCTCATGTCATTCCAAACCTGCAAGACATTCATTGTAAGATCTGTTCGGAACACAAATGAAGATATTTTTGATGAAATCTGAAAGCTTTCTGACCCTGCTTGGAGGGTAACGCAACTGACACGTTCAAGGCCCAGAAAGGACATTGTTAAAATAATCCATGTGACATATCATTCAATCTTAATTTTATGACGCTATGAGAATACTTTTTGTGTGCAAAGAAAACAAAAATAATGACTTTATTCAACAATTTCATCTCTGCCACATGTTCACGAGGGCTAGCAGAACGTATCAGCTCTCTATTCAGGGTCAGAAAGCTCTCGGATTTCATCAAAAATTTCTAAATTTGTGTAAAAATAAAGGTTCTTTACTAGCATTAACGGTTCGTTGAAGAAATTTTGACATCCCTGGAAAATGGTTCTTTTAAGAACCGTTTACTGGAAGGTCTTTTGGGGAACCAAAATGATTCCTCGGTGGAATTACTGTGCAAACCCCCTTTTGGAACCTTTATTTTTAAAAGTGTATACTAATAAAAAGACTGCCTTAGTTCTTCTTAGGGTGCCTAGATGTTCTGTTTACATCAGAAAATGCTGCTTTCATCAGTTGTTTTCAATAGGAATGGAATGTCACAAGGACAAAAATGAAAAAACGCTTTTGCAAATGTCAGAAATCTCAAAACAAAAACACAAAATCTCAGAAAGGTGTTTATCTAGGGAATCTCTGCTCGCCAAACTATTGTGCAGTGAAGTGGCATGCATCATCAAAACAATACTTCATACAGTACAGCGCTATCAGGTACCATATGCTCCCCGTTTCCATTCAATTAGCTGGATGCGCTTGCAAAAGGTACTTTGTTCTGCACCAATTACTGAGCTGACTGTGGGTCTCAGAGCAGTACCTTGTGCAAATCCAGCCGTTGATCACCCATTACAATCCCCGTTCTCAGCTGCATCTGGTTTTATCTTCATTTACCCAGCATCTGTTTCGGCTGCTGATGTGGCTCAAACGACGCTAAGTACCTGCAAGTGTTGTTCTTCTCTCGCTGTTTTAAAGGCTCAAGTCCTAAGTGAATAAACAGCATCAGCTGTTCCACAAATTATCGCTGACATTTAGAACAGAGGTGAAGAGTTTTAAAAGTGGGAGGATTGAATGCAGAAGCATTTGGGAGCATTATTAATACTTAGAGACCAAGGGTGTGTCATGACAAAAGGTCTGTGAGGTCAAACAGCTGTTGATGGATTAATTTGCATAATCTAAGACAGATTTTTCTGGAGAAAGTCCAGAGTACTACTAAATATTCCTGCTAAGAGTTTGTTCTATAAATACACACTACCAGTCAAAGTTTTTGAACAGTAAGATTTTTAATGTTTCTTGTCTCTTCTTGCCACCAAGCCTGCATTTATTTAATCCAAAGTACAGCAAAAAATATTTCAAAATTTTGAAATAATTTTACTATTTAAAAGTTTTCTATTTGAATATATTTCAAAATGTAATGTATTCCTGTGATCAAAGCTACATTTTTAGCATCATTACTCCAGTCTTCAGTGTCACATAATCCTTCGGAAATCATTCTAATGTGCTGATTTGCTGTTCAAGAAACATTTTTTATTATTATCAATATTTAAAACAGTTGAGTAAATTTTTTTCAGGATTCTTTGATGAATAGAAAGATCCAAATATCAGCATTTATCTGAAATAAAAAGAAGAAATTGTAGAAATTAATACTTTTATTTATCAAGAATGCTTTAAATTGATAATAAAGACATTTATAATGTTGCAAAAGATTTCTATTTCTGATAAATGCTGTTCTTCTGAACTTTCTGTTCATCAAGAAAACCTGAAAAATTCTCCTGGACTTTTTTTTAACATAATAATAATAATAATAACTAGATGAGTAAAGTTGCAGTACAAACTTTAGGAGTTTGAAGCAGTTGTAAAAGTATGAAAGTTAATGTTGCTGTCATGATTTAGCACATTGTTTACATGGTTTAACATGTTAGCATGTTTTAGCATGATTAGCTTGTTGCTTGCATTTTTATAGGATGATTACAATGTTGTTAGCATGATTAGCATGCTGTTAGCATGTTACTAGCATGTTGTTTATATGACTAACAAATGAAAAGCATGATTCTAGCATGATTAGCAAGTTACTAATATTTTTGTAGCCTGATTAGCATGTTGCTAGCATGTTTCCATCATGATTAACATGTTACTAGTATGTTGTTAGCCGATTAGCCAGTTATTCACATGTTGCTAGCATGATTAGCAAGTTACTAGCATGGTTAACATGTTACTAGCACGTTGTTAACATGATTAGCATGTTACTAGCCTATTGTTAGCATGAATATCAAGTTGTTAACATGTTGTTAGTATGACTAACAAGTTACTAGCATGTTGCTAGCATGATTAGCAAGTTATTAGCATGTTTCTAACATGGTTAACAAGTAAGTATCAAGTTACTAGCATGATTAGCAAGTTACTAGCATGTTGGTAGCATGTTTCTTGCATACTAGCATGTTGTTAGCATGATTAACATGTTATTAGCATGTTGCTAGCATGTTTCTAACATGGTTAACAAGTAAGTATCAAGTTACTAGCATGATTAGCAAGTTACTAGCATGTTGGTAGCATGTTTCTTGCATACTAGCATGTTGTTAGCATGATTAGCATGTTATTAGCATGTTAATAGCATGTTGCTAACATGATAAGCAAGTTACTAGCATGTTTCTAGCATGATTAACATGCTTAAACCAGCTAAAACCAGTCTATGGAATTTTAGTGGATTTGATAGTCTGGTTTTCGAAAACTGTAAACTGGATCAGTTAGAAAAGATATAGCAACTAACTTCAAACCAGTATGAAGGTCTGACCCAAGTTTGATGGTTGTAGCTTTAAAGCTGTAAAAGGAGATACTGACTACGTTTTGGCTCAGAAGAAGCTTATATAGCAGATCAGTAAGTTGGCTTTCCCAAGCCAACCTAATAAATGTTTTTTGAGCAGCAAATCAGAATATTAAAATGACTTCTGTGGGATCATGTGACTGGAGTAATGATGCTAAAAATTCAGCTTTGAAATCACAGGAATAAATTACATTTTAAAATATATTCATATAGAAAACTGTTATTTTATATAGTAACATATTTCACAATTGTACAGTTTTTACTGTACTTCGGATAAAATAAATGCAGGCTTGGTTAGCAGAAGAGAAGAGGTATTGTATATACAAATCCACATCAACAGTGTCATAGAGAGATACACACCTAAACACACTTCCAGCCTTATTAACCAAGAGTTTATACACTCCTTTCTAAAAGCCAACTAGTAATACGCTTTATATCACTGCCACCGCAAAATCAGTTCCAGACAAGTGTCAAAGGACAGCTTCATAATTACACCATAAACACCCTCAGGGATAGGCTGCACCAGTGCAGTAGGTATTCACAAAGAAACGCATGGTAAAAGCTCTTAAGAGAGATGGCAACAAGCAGGGAGTACAAGCCTCCCACATGCGAGTGTATTGTATCATTAAATTGGAACGTGCCTGTGGATCACTTACGGCTATTAAAATCAATGAGCAATCCACCCACAGGCCCGTCATTGCAGCACGGATGAATTTAAAGCTAATGAACCTGTAAGTCTGTCAGTGGTTTGAGCAAAAGACTTGCTCATAATGAAGAAAACAAAATGTGACAGAATCTAGAGGTAAATGGGGAACAGAGATGTACAGGTATTTTCAGTAAAATCTAGACACTGTAACGTCAATATTGACCAAATCAGCTTATGTCATTTATTATAGTTAATATATTTCAGTTCAAATGAGAACAGCTGAATATAAATATTTATTTTTTTCTGACTGCTCTGCTCCTTTCAGAAATTGAAAAAAGAGCTGTACTGTTTTCTACAAAGGCCATCGGATTTTTCCCATTGGTATACAGATCTCTGGCTAATCTTTGATTTATAGTTTTCACTTAAAATAATGACCTAACACGTTCCTATCACTTACAGAGTGGCGTATAGACGCAGTGATAATACTAGAGGCGAGAGGAAGCAGGATTGATTCAGAAAGGTTAAAAAGCATCAAGACTAGGGTATAAAAATGAGTGATGTGGGCAGCAGATGGGTGTGTTTTACTGGCTGTCCCAGCACTCCATTTAAGTGCTCTTCAAATTTATTGGCTGCTGTAGCTGACCCCTGTAACCAACAGAGTATACTGTGCCTTCCATCAATAGCATAGAAGAATGATCTTTCCCAGTAAACACAAGAGGGATTGCTGTAAATCACTCATCGTTCTTCTCTAGTTGTCAAAATACAGAAATGTGGACAAAGATGCTTCCTTCATGTATGCGGGTCCTTGACAAATTTCTAATTATTTAGTAAGCGTTGCTTCATAATTTGATGGCATTACGCTCCGAGCCTGTCAAAATAAATGTCAGCAGTGATATCCTCATACAAGACCATGCCCAGGGCTCACAGCAATTAAATGTATGTGACGTGGTGGACGATTTCAGTGTGGGTGCAGTGCTGAAAGTTTATACTGTCTGCGGCTGTACTATAATACTGAAAAGCTGCTCTTGTGACATTGTGCTTTAAAGCTTCTGCCAGTGTTTGAACAGTTCAAAACATGCATTTAACTCAAATAAATTCTACTAGTAAACGTGCATTATAATATAATATATTATATTATAGATATTTTTGAGATCTTAAGTGAGCGCTTTATAAGAGAGGGGAAGGTTTTCAAGGAAAATGACTTTATTTCTGTCCGTTCCTTACATAAAATTATTTTATGGCTTTAGGAATATATAGCCTACCACTTTTATGATACCTTTATGGTGCTTTAGTCATTTTTGGCACCTAAAGGTAAAATGCTGTGCCCACTTTTCCTTTATGGAAAAATAGATGATATAGCTGAAATTAATGCAATGAGTTGCAGTAAAATGAAATAAAATAAAAAACATGAAATTAAATCAAGTAAAATCAAATCAAATACAAAATAAAATGAAAAACAAAATAAAAAATTGAAATGAAATAAAATAGAATAAAATTAAATTATTAAATAAAAAAATTAAATAAAATAAAAGAAAAATGAAATAGAATAATGAAATAAAATAAAATACAAAATAAAATAAACAGTGAAATTTATTTTAATCAAAATAAAATAACAGTGAAAGGAAATTAAATAAAAATGAAATAGAATAGAATAGAATAAAATTATAGAAATGAAATGAAATGAAATAGAATAGAATAGAATAAAATAAAATAAAAAACGAAATAAAAATGTAATGAAATGAAAAAGTAAAATAAAATAAAATTATGATACCTTTATGGTGTTTCAGTCATTTTTGGAGCCTGTAAGTAAAATGCTGTGCCCACTTTTTACTTTATGGAAAAATAGCTGATATAGCTGCAATTAATGCAATAAGTTGCATTAAAATAAAATGAAATGAAACATCATTGTTTGCGTAAAGTTTACCTTCAGAGGTCTAGACAAGATGGTGGTATGTCCCTGCCTAATTTTAAGTTCTACTACTGGACGGCCAACATACGAAATATACTGTATTAGTGGCATTATCATCCTTTACCTAACAAACCATCCTGGGTTGACATGGAAATACATGCACATAAGCAAATTTTCCTTCCAGCACTTCTTGCAACCAAATTACAGATAATTTCTTATACTTTTGCTGATTGCCCAGTGGTAAAACACTCGCTACGGATTTGGACCCAATTTAGGAAATCATTTGGTTTTAAAGATCCGTCTCTTCTTAGTCCCATTGGTCGTAATCACTTTTTCTTGCCTTCAATGCAGGATGGGTCATTTAGGAACTGGTCTGACAAAGGGATAAAATGCTTCAAATATTTATTTTTTAAAGATTTATTTGCTTCTTTTGAACAGTTAGTGTCACACTTTAGTCTTATTAAATATGATTTCTTTAGAGTCTTGCAAGTAAGAGATTATGTTAGGTAATTTCCAGCAGATTTTCCAGTGATCCCTCCTGAAAACCCTTCGGATAGTTACCTTTTGTGTAACATATAACATATAACATAAGGGCTCAATTTCCACCATTTATAATTTAATGATAAATCAGACATCTTCCTCTTTAAACAGCATTAAAAGAGCTTGGGAGGAAGACCTTGGCAGTCCACTCTCTGAGTGACACTTAGAGCTGTGTTCTTAAGCAAATCCATTCATCATCTATGTGTGCTCGCCATTCTCTCATTCAGTTCAAAGCAGTACACAGAGCTCATATACCTAAAGTGAAGTTAGCCCAAATGTTTCCTGGTACTAGCTCCTTGTGCAGTAGATGTTAGTGTGCTGAGGGTACTTTAATCCACATGTTCTGGACATGTCCCAAATTGGAGCATTTTTGTCAATATTTAACACCCTTTCTGTGGTTCTTCAGTACAGATTAGAGCCAGAACCACGATGCGAAGCTTCGAAAAGACTCGTTTCTCCCAAGGGGTACAACTCCGACCGGAAACTAACAATGAAATGAACTGTTCTAGCTATTAGACTGTGTTTTATAACATCTACACCTACCCCAACCATAAACATAGCCCTTACTATAATAAAAAAAAGTATTATTGTTGTACAGTGTGACCAAAATAACGTTAGATTTATGTGCGCATGCCCAGTAGCAAGAGCTGTATTCTTTCTAGCCAACACCTAGCTACAGGTGTGTCAGACACTTGAAACCATAGAACATGTACTTATAAATTGCAGAAGATATGAAGAACAAAGGAGGAAAATGATGGAAGAATTAAGAAAAGATGGGTTGGTTGGGGCAGAGATAAAAGATGTACTGAAAAGTGGGGTGATTGGGCAAGGCAAGAAATATATTTGTAATTTCTTAGTTAATACTGGTTTGATGTGTAGACTATAATCTGTGTAGAAAATAATCTGGAAATAGAGCGGAGAATCATCAGAGGAGAATCACCCAGAAGCTGGTGGTAGTGCAACGCTTACGGATGCAAGTCGCCGTTAAACTCAGAAGAAGAAGAAGAACACCTAAAGCTGCGTTCACACTAGCAGCGACTTCTGTCGCTGCATGTCGCCAGTGGCTGGTGACGAGGTTGCCAGTGGGCGTTCTCACTACTGGTTGCCTTGGCAGCGAATCAGGTTTCTTTCCGCTAAATACAAACATTTTTGAGGCAAAAGACTAAATATAATATAATATAAATTAAATCTGTACATACAAACAAAAACGAATGAGAAGCAGAGCCTACTTTTTTTCTTTGAGTATGTGTATCTATGGCTGAGAGAGGAGAACGATCACATGAGCTCTACCGTCTTCTTTCGTATTGGCTGTCGCTCCTGAAAGTCGCTCTTCATTTGCATAAAGTTGAGGGATTCTGAACTTGGTCGCGTCGCTGGACATGCCCCATCCGGTCGCCAACGGTCACTGTAGCTTGATGTCGCGCTTGTCGCCGGAAATCGCCAGCTCTCCATTGAAATGAATGGGATCGCGTCGCTTTGTCGCTGCGTGTCGCTTATAGTGTGAACGGGGCGTTCGACTTAAAGCCCCGTTCACACTAGCAGCGACTTCTGTCGTTGCATGTCGCCAGAGGCTGGCGACGAGGTTGCTAGTGGGCGTTCCCACTACTGGTTGCCTTGACAGCGAATCAGGTTTCTTGCCGCTAAATTCAAACATTTTGGAGGCAAAAGATTAAATATAATATAATATAAATTAAATCTGTACATACAAACAAAAACGAATGAGAAGCAGAGCCTACTTTTTTCCATTGAGTATGTGTATCTATGGCTGAGAGAGGAGAATGATCACGAGCTCTACCGTCTTCTTTCCTATTGGCTGTCGCTCCCGAAAGTCGCTCTTCATTTGCATAAAGTTGAGGGATTCTGAACTTTGTTGCGTCGCTGGACACGCCCCATCCGGTCGCCAACGGTCGCTGTAGCTCGATGTCGCGCTTGTCGCCGGAAATCGCCGCTCTCCATTGAAATGAATGGGATCGTGTTGCTTTGTCGCTGCGTGTCACTTGTAGTGTGAACGGGCGTTCGACTTAACGCAGCACTGCGCAACTCGATCAAATTCTGACTTGAAGCAGTGCATGCCAGTTAGAAATTTTGTCCGACCTGAGGCGGCGCCGATGCCTCGTGCCTGTCACGTGTGGCATCAAAGTAACGCGATAGCGATTCGAGAGCAGCCGACTGACTCAGCCGGTGCAGTTTCTTCAGAGCGGCTGTAGGAGCTCTGATGACCACATGGCTGTTTCACGATTGGCCAGATTCACCGCATGACAACGATCACGTGTGTTTCGGGTTTATTCTAAACATCCTCAAGTCCGATAATGCTGACAAATCTGTGTTTTTATAACAATAAAAGTGTTTTTACTGTAGTTGCAATGTTATATTGAGTCAGATTCATCATAAAACACGGATAAAAGCATATATAACCCCACTTTATTAGTATTTAAATAGTATATGTTTATGTTTATCATTATTCTTGTTCAGATAGCGCTGTATTAAGCAGTATATAAAACGTGTTTCTGTTGCTCATGAAAACGCTTTTAAAAAGTCGGTGTATTTGATAAATATTGCATTTAATTCACTTCATCTGTTGTAGAGCATGCAAACACCGCGAGAGCGTCACTAACGAGAGCAGGAAGTGTCCGACTTGACGCCTCCGTTTTCAACTCCGCCCCCGACTGCTCTCGGCTACTCTCGTTGATCGCCGTCTGTAGCCGTAGATGAAGTCGAACACACCTCTAGCTACGAGGGTCACGCGGTGACGTATCGATCTAATATTGGTCACACGGTTTCACGTGATACGAATTGGCAGGTCATAGTTCATGAAGTGTGCAGTGCAGCGAAACGCCAAACTTTTGCACGCGTTTGCTTTTCTGAATGGAAGTCAATGGGACGAAAAGTGGTATCGACTGGGAGAATCTCCTCTCCACCGCACGCTACACGATGATTGTAGAGAAGAGAAGAAATACGCCAGAATCAACGCTGCAAACAAGCGATTAAGCGATGCGGCTACTACCATGAGTACACAAAGCCACGTGCGATGAGTGTCTACAAGAGGCCTGCAACTCACGGATTCGCGGATTTGATGGAAGAGGAAGAGTCAGCCGCTCCTGTCTTGTGGTGAGTGAAAATGTAACGTTAAACAACAACCGCAACAAAAGTAGTAACGTTAGTTGTGGTAACCTCAATTAAATTGCTGCATGACCAAA